>NC_066559.1:8759200-8769200 GCF_024679095.1 Eriocheir sinensis
AAGAAAGATATAATAAGAGTGAAAAAGATGAAAAGAGGAAAAGAAAGAAAAGAAAAAGGGAGAAGAAGAAGGTAGGAGAGTAGGAAGGAAAGAATGGTAGAAGAGAAAGGAGGTAAAAAAAAAGAACAAGATAAAAAATAAAAAGTGGAAGAAATAAGGGAGAGGAAAGGAACGGAAGAAGGATTTGAGAAGAAAGAAGAGGAGGAAGGGAGAGGAGGAAGGGAGAAGAGGAAGGGAGGAGGAAGGGAGGGGGCATAAGCTCCTCCAAGGTCACCCCTCTACCCACCGGAAGTTCAAATGCCCCCTCCTCCCCCCCCCTCTTTTTTCGTCCCTCTCCCTCCCTTCCTTCCTCCCTTTCTCTCTCCCTCTCTACCTGTTACACCTGTTCCGATAACCTTAACAAACGTGAGAAGAATAGGTGTTGATGATGATGATGATGATGAGGAGGAGGAGGAGGAGAAGGAGAAAAAAGAGAAGAACGAAGGAGAAGAAGACGAAGATGAATGAAAGAAAAAAAAAGAAAAGAATGGAAGAGAAATTACAAACAGAAAAGAAAATGGAGAGAAAGAATAAAAAATTGATGAAAAATGGAAGATAAGGAGAAGAGAGAGAGGGAGAGAGTCCTTCCATCGATCTTTCTACAACAGGAACCTTAGACAGCACGCCATCAGGACCAGATTAATCTCTCTCTCTCTCTCTCTCTGATACCAATATCCAATCAAGCAAAAAATTAATAAGTTCCTCGTCTTTGTATCTCGTGACACACACACACACACACACACACACACACACACACACACACACACACACACACACACACACACACACACACATTTCGACCTACACACCTTATCTATTTTTCTTTTCATTTCTTTTTATTTTTACTTTTGCAAATTGACTGAGAAAACGTCTAAGGTGAATTATTAATGAAAGTTGAATCCAGGAAAACAAAATATCAAAATGTAAAGGAAAAAAAGTTAACAAATACACGACTATGAAAATAAAATAAAATGAACAGTAAACAAATAACAAGGGAATAACAATGAACAAAAATAACCGAAACAACAAGAACAACAACAACTGACAAAAAGTAGCACAAAAGAATAACACTAATAAAAAAAGTTAAAAAAAAAATAAGAAAAGAAAATTAAGTGAGAAAATAAAGTTACAAACATACCTTTTGATTTTGTGAGACCGAATCGTAAACACAAATAAACAAATAAACAAACAAATAATGATAACAAATAAATCAAAAGAGGGCAACAAACAACAAAAAATATAAAAATCAACAAAAAAGTTACAAAATGGGAGGTTTAAAAATATATGATAAGAGCAGTATAGGAACGATGATGTTAGTAATGATGGAGGTAATGGTGTTGACAGTGATGGTGTTGATGTTGTTGGTGGTGGTGGTGGTGGTGGTGGTGATGGTGGTGGTGGTGGTGACGGAAACACAACGATACACGGCGAAAATAAATTTATTCCACCAAACGTCAATAATGGAAGGAGAGAGAGAGAGAGAGAATAAACTAAAAGAATTACGTTCGTGAAAGGTGACGATGGAAGAGAAATGGAGGAAGGGAGGGAAGGGAAGGGAAAGGGAGGAAGGGAGGGAAGGGAAGTGAGGGGGAGGAAGAAGGAGGGAGAGAAGGGAGAGTTTTAAATAGGTATGTCAACTTTTTTCCCTCCCTTCAACTCTTCCTTCCTCTCTCTCTCCCTTTCTCTTTTTCCCCTTTCCCTCCTCTCTCTCTCTCTCCTCTCATCTTTATTCTTCACTAATACTCTTCTTCTTTCTCTTCCTCTTCCTTCCTCTCTCTTACGTACGTTATTCCTCTTTCTATTTCCTCCTTTCCTCGCTTTTCCTCCTCGTCTCCTCCTCTTCCTTATTCTTCAATCCATTTCCCTTTTCATCTCTTTTCCATTCTCTTCTCTTCTGTTCTTCTCATCCAATTTCTCTTTTCTTCTCTCTCTCCATCAATTTTCTTTATTATTCTTTCTTTCCGCCACTCTCTCTCTCTCTCTCTCTCTCTCTCTCTCTCTCTCTCTCTCTCTCTCTCTCTCTCTCTCTGCTCAACTAAATGAGAGAGAGAGAGAGAGAGAGAGAGAGAGAGAGAGAGAGAGAGAGAGAGAGAGAGAGAGAGAGAGAGAGAGAGAGAGAGAGAGAGAATATGACATTTCGTGAAGGTTGGATAGGAAAGGTCGACTGGCTTTTCTACCTCCTCCTCCTCCTCCTCCTCCTCCTCCTCCTCCTCCTCCTCCTCCTCCTCCTCCTCCTCCTCCTCCCATCGATTTATTTTCTACTTCACGTCCCGTTTTCTTTCCGTCTCCGTGGTTCAATGTCTACCGTCCCTACCTACAAATCTGATGGACCAGGTTCGAATCCCTCCTGGGCAGTCGGCGTGCAGCTCACCCAATTTCTCATCCTCTCTTTCGACCTCTCTAGAAATGGGTACCTGGGGGAACCTGGAGAAGGCAAACTGTGGTAACCCGATGTCACACTGGCCCTTTGTCCCGGGGGAATGGGTTCGCTCTCACACCACGGGGTCAAGGGTCAATGGTACGGAGATGAGCACCGAGGCCACGCGCAGGTAATAGCATATGCTTCTAACTTTACCTTTTAACTTTTATTTTTCTTCACACACACGCGAAATTTCCTCCATTAGAAGAGTTTTATAATTCAACGATGGGGAGAGAGAGAGAGAGAGAGAGAGAGAGAGAGAGAGTACTCACCACCTATATAAGTCTGATTCTGGTCTTTTTTCGCTTCTTCACCTGGTCCAAAGATTCTTACCTGTGAAAGAGAAAAGAAGAAAATAATAATAATAATAATAATAATGATAATAATAATAATAATAATAGTAATAATAATAATAATAATAATTTACCAGTAGTAGTAGTAGTAGTAGTAGTAGTAGTAGTAGTAGTAGTAGTGAGGAAAACAAACAGGGAAAAAGAGTACAGAGAAGAGGAAAAGAAAGACAAGAAAAGGAAGGAAAAGGGCACAGGGAAAGGGGGTTACGGGGTCAGGGGGGTAGGTCAGGTCAGGTCAGGTCAGTCAGAGGTCATAATGTCCACCCTGGAAGTCACTTAAGGGGAGGAGATGGGGAGAAGGGAGAGGAGAGGGGAGGAGGGGGAGGTCACAGTGATGGGGTCAAAGAGATTACATTTGGTGAGGGGAAAGGAGGAAGGGGAGGGGAGAGGGAAGGGGGAGGGAAAGAGGGAGAGGGAGAAAAGGATGAAAGGGAAAGGGATATGAAAGTGGAGAGGAGGGGGGAGAAAATGAAAGGAAAAAAAACAAGAGAGGGTTAAGTAAAGGAAGAATGAGAGGAGAGGGGAGAGGACTGGGAGGGGAAGGAGAATGGGGAGGGGGGAGAGAAGTAGGAAAGGAAGGAAGGAAAAGGAGATGAACGTGGATAGGGAGGAAATGGAAAGGAAAGGGAAGAGAGAGGGCGGTAGGGGGAGATTATGAAACGGGAAAGGGAGAGAAGGGGGAAGGAAGAGTAAGGGGAGGGAAAGGGAGAGGGAGGAGAAGATGAACGAACAGTGGAGGGTAAAAGGAAAGGAAAGGGAAGAGTATGAGAGAGGAGGAGAAGGAAAGGGGAAGGAAAAGTAAGGGAAGGGAAGTAGGGAGAAGAGGTAAAAAGAGGTAAGGAGGAGGAAAAGGGAAGGAGGGAATAGGAAAGGAAGAGAGGGGAGTAAGGAGTAAGAAAAAGGGAGAATAAGAAGGGAGAAGGAAAGGTAAGGGGAGTGGGGAGGAGAGGTAAAGAGATGGGAAGAGGACGAAGAGGAGAGAAAGCAAGGGGAAGCAAATGGATAGAATAGGGAAAGAATGGGGAAGGGAAAAGAGGAAAGGGATGGAGAAGAAGAGAAAGGGAACAGGAAGAAGGAGGAGGAAGGAAGGGAGACAGGCAGAAAGATTGGGGAAGGGAGGAAAGAGGAAGGGGAAATTAGAAGAAAGAGGAAAGAAAGGAGAACAGAAAGAGGAAGAGGGGGAGGAGGATTAGGAGGAGGAGGAGGAGGAGGAGGAGGAAGTCTTTTCAGGTCAGAGAGAAAGGGAACAAAAAACAAGCTAAACGGATGAAGCAAGAGAGAGGAAAAGAGAAAAAGGGGAAGAGGAAAAAATGAAAGAAAAAAGGAGAAAAAAAAATCAGAAAAGGTTATTTTTTCTTCATTGTTTTCCTCTTCACAAACGCTACCACTTTTTTTTATCCTCCTCCTCCTCCTCCTCCTCCTCCTCCTCCTCCTCCTCCTCCTTCTCACCTATCTAGTCCTCCTCCTCCTTTCAATTTTTCGAGGTGTTCATTTTCCCTCCTCCTCCTCCTCCTCTTCTTCTTCTTCTTCTTCTTCTTCTTCTTCTTCTTCTTCTTCCTCCTCCTCCTCCTCCTCCTCCTCCTCCTCCTTCTCACCTATCTATTCCTCCTCCTCCTTTCAATTTTTTGTTTCATTCCTCCTCCCTCCTCCTCCTTCTTCTTCTTCTTCTTCTTCTTCTTCTTCTTCTTCTTCTTCTTCTTCTTCTTCTTCTTCTTCTTCTTCCTCCTCCTCCTCCTCCTCCTCCTCCTCCTCCTCTTCTCACCTTACCATTGCACTTTCACAACATTAAAAACAAAAGGAGACTAAATTCCTCTACACCAGGTAACCAAGTTGATGAAGGGGGGGGGGGGGGGGTCATGTTACCTGTCACCCCCCCTTCCCCCCCTGGTCACCTGTGCCAATACCTTCCTTCTCCTTATTTCTTATTTATTCCTCCTCTTTATCCTTTTATCCTTCTCCTCTCCACTTTAATTTGTTTTTTTTTCCTATTCTTTCTATCATATTTTTTTTTGTCAACTCCTCTCGTCGTATTTTCTGTGTTAATTTTCTTTTTGTCTTACTTTTTTTATTTTTTTATTTTTTCTTAGATTTTCCTTTAGTTTATCTTCATTTTCTTTATTTTCTGTTTTTCCTTTTCTTCATAATTTTATCTACGTCTGTTTTGTCATATTTTCTTCACCTTGTCTTTATTTATTTTCTTTTTTATTAGATTTATTTTCAGTATATCTTCATTTTCTTTACATTCTTTACTTTCCTTTATTTTTCTTTATTATTTTTCGCTTATTTCTCACTTTTTTCTTTTATTTCCTTTTCTTCTCCATTCCCTTACTTCATTTTATTAAGTTCACATCCATTTCTTCCTTGATCTTTCCTTACTTTCATATTCCTCTCTCTCTCTCTCTCTCTCTCTCTCTCTCTCTCTCTCTCTCTCTCTCTCTTGCTATTCCATCTCTCCACCACCATTTCTTATAAGCCCTTCTACATATCATCCCCTTCCTTCCTTCCTTCCCCATCACCTCTAACTCCTTCCATTTCCCATCTCTCATTCGTGTCACCCCATCTTTCACCTCTTTCATCCCCTTGTTATCCCATCGCTGCTTTCTCCCACCCCATCAATTCCCTTCCCCTCAATTACCTTCATCTCCCATCCCTCGACTGTCACCCCTTCCCTTCATCTGCAGTCTCTATTATGGTATTATTTATCTTTCCATTACCCTCTTAATACCATCTTCCTTCTTCTCCTTCTCCTTTTCCTCTTCTTCCTCCTCTTCCTCCATTCTCCCCTTCCTATCGCTTCCTTCCCTTTCTTTAAATTTAGGCTTCTTTCATACCCTCCCCCTTCCCCCACCCCTCCTTTCAATACCCTTTCATTCCTCCTCCTTCTCTTCCATTTCCTCCCCCATCAACCTTCCTCCCCTTTCTATAAACTCGTGATTTTTCTCCCCTTCCCCTTCCAGCATTCCCCCTTCCTTTCACTTCCCATCACTCCCTCCCCATCACCCAAAAACATCCTCCTTCACCCCTTTCTCTTCCTCTAGATATACCTCCACATCTACCATCCCCTTTTCCTTCCTTCTTTTTCCCCTAACACACAAGTCCCATCACCAGAAGCTCCCCTCACCCACCCAGACTCTCTTACTCTCTCCCATACCCCCATCCCTCCCATTTACCCTTACTCCTTTACTCCAAATACCCATTCATACCTTACCTCTCAATGCCCCTTCCTATCACCTCCCATTCCTCTAACCCTTCTTTCACCCCATCACTCCCATCACCTTCACAACCTACCACCTATATCTCCACCTCCTCCTCTTCCTTCTCCTCCCATCACCTACCGATTCCTCCCTTCCTTAACCATTCTCCCACCCATTACCCACTCCCACAACCTCAACCAACAATCCCTACCTTCTCTTCCTCCTACCTATCAATCTACCACCTCCCATTCCTCTCTCCCCTTCCACCCGCCCCCCCCCTTTCCACACCACCGGCAGGAGTCACTAACACCAGGAGCGGCAGACGGAGCGTAATAGAATCGATCGTTGACTCTGTTACGTAAGCCAACCGGACACGGAACACGGAACACGAAAAAAAAAAAAAGAAAAAAAAAAGGAAAAAAAAACAATATCAATAGAACGACGAATGAGGATGTGGTTGAGGAGGAGGAGGAGGAGGAGAAGTAAGAGGAGGAGGAGGAGGAGGAGGAGGAGGAGGAGGAGAGAGAGAGAGAGAGAGAGAGAGAGAGAGAGATTCAATCAATAGACATTTTCTTTTGTTATGATTCTCTCTCTCTCTCTCTCTTCGTCTTCTGTAAACCGTTTCAGTCGACAATGCAATAACCTCGATTTTGTTGTTGTTGTTGTTGTTGTTGTTCTTGTTGTTGTTGCTGTTGATGATGATGATGATGATGATGATGATATAAATTCAATAAAGACCATTTTTTCAGCTTTACATCAATTTATATTATCAATTTTTCTTCTTTTTCTTCTTCTTCTTCTTCTTCTTCTTCTTCTTCTTCATCTTCTTCTTCTTCCTCCTCCTCCTCCACCTCCACCTCCTTCTTCTTCTTCTTCTTCTTCTCCTTCTCCTTCTCCTCCTCCTCCTCCTCCTCCTCCTCCTCCTCCTCCTCCTCCTCCTCCTCCTCCTCTGCAACATATCATCACGTCCAGACCAGCCAACCAACACACTCAGACAGACAGACAGACTCAAACAAAAAGACAGACAGACAGACAGAAAGAGACACAGATAGACAGACAAACATCTAAGACAAAGCGAGACACAAAAAAGAAAGACAAATATAGATAGACAGATAGGTAGGGAGATGAATAGATATGGTAGGTAGAGGTAAATAGATAGATAGATAAAGTGAGGTAGATTAGATACAGAAAGTTAGGTAAATAGATAGAATTATTGTGGTAGTAGTAGCAGTAGTAGTAGTTATCGTAGTAGTTATCGTAGTAGTAGTAGTAGTAATAGTAGTAGTAGTAGTAGTAGTAGCCCTAACTGCGTCGGTAACTTCAAAACGACAAATTCTGACAAAAGAGAAATAAAGAAAAGGAAAAGAGGGCAAGGTAACGGCCCAGGTGAGAAGTACAGGTAAGAGGAATACAGGTAAGGGCAAAGGGAGGATAAGGGGAAATACCTAAAGCCTTAATCCCCTTCTATCCTCTCTTAATCCTCTTCAATTCCCTCTTCGCCTTTGATCCCAAGTAATCCTGGACACACTAACCTATCGGCGGCTCCTCAGATCTCAACCCTTTTCAGGAGGAGGAGGAGGAGAAAAGGTGCGAAGGGAAAGGTAAGAAATTATGGTTTTGTTTTGGTGGAGAGAGAGAGAGAGAGAGAATCCTGTTTGCTAATAAGACGAGTCATAAACCATCTCTCTCTCTCTCTCTCTCTCTCTCTCGTAACCTCTTTTTTCTCCTACACAAGTTCCCAAACCTTCACTGCCTCCTCCTCCTCCTCCTCCTGCTCCTCCTGCTCCTCCTCCTCCTCCTCTTCGCCACGCCCTCCGCCCCAGCCTCCTCTTCACACCTGCATATTTGAACAGTTTCTCAGGCAATTAAGGAGACTTACCTGCTGGCTAGGTAAGGTGAGGTTACCTGCTGACGGGTGAGGCTTGTCAGGTGAACGGGTTATTAGATATGTCTGTGTGTGTGTGTGTGTGTGTGTGTGTGTGTGTGTGTGTGTGTGTGTGTGTGTGTGTGTGTTTCTCTGTCTGTTTGCGTGTTTGTCTGTTTGTCTATGTCTTTATGTCTGTTTATGTCTGTGTCTGTCTGTCTGTCTGTTTGTCTGTCTTTGTTTTTCTGTGTCTGTGTATTTGTGTCGCTTTTTTTTTGTTTGTCTGTATTTGCATGTGTGTTTGTCTGTTTGTGTCGATATATGTTCGTTTGTTATAGTCTGTCTGTTTATGTGTCTTTGTTTGTGTGTGTCCGTCTGTGTATGTGTTTGTGTTAATCTTTTTTTTTGTCTGTTTGTGTTTGTGTATCTATTTTTGTATGTCTGTGTGTCTGTGTTTGTGTATGAATATTTCTCTCTGCCTTCTATTTCAAACTTCCCTTTTCATCTCTTCCTTTTTTTCAAGTTTTCTTACATCAACTCGCAAATTTCTCTTCTCCCCAATCCTGCCAACCGATACTGTTTTTCTCTCCCCTCTTCTAAACGTCTATGAAAAAAGAAAAAACACTAATTTAAACACTTGAAAAAGAAACACTTACGCAGCACTGTCTCTCACTAACTCTTAAAAATAATGGAACAAGTTTACCTAACCTAACCTTACCTAACCTCACCTTACCTTACCTGACAATAACCTTACCTAACCTACTTTACCTTATAAAATATATCATCTTACCTGACCATAACCTTACCTAACCATACCTTACCTGACCATAACCTTACCTAACCTTACCTTACCTTACCTGACCAACCTTACCTAACCAAGCGTACCTGACCTCATCATAACCTTACCTAACCTTAACTTACCTTACCTGACCCACCTTACCTAATGAAGCGTACCTGACCTACCTTACCTAACCTTACCTAACCCACCTTTAAGTGCTATTTTATCACCTCTCTCTGTTCCAAATACATACAGGAAGAAGTGATGAAAGGAAAGAGAGAGAAAATAAGGGAAGGAGAGAGATGGCACAAACAGAAAATGAAGGAAAGAAAGTAGAACCAACGAGAAAAAAAAAGAAAGAGAAATACAAATACAAACAGAAAGAAATAAAGAAAGGAAAGAGAAAGATAATAAGGAGAAAACAAAGATGGAACAGAGATAACGAAAGAAGGGAAATAGTAGTACCAAGGAGAGAAGAGAAAGAAAAGAGAAAATAAAGAGTAGCAAAGAGAGAAAAAAAGATACAAAAAAGGATAAAAAAGGAAACAAGCAAAGATCACAAATGAAAAAATAAAACGAGATAAAGACAGAGATATAGAGAAAAATATATTAATAAAGTACAAAGAAAAAAAAAAGAAAACATAAACACCACCACCACCACCACCACCTAAACAACTCCATCACCACCACCTCTCAGCGCCTCCCCTCCCCCCTTTCGCGGCCCCTTAATGAGATGGTGCACAGGTGAGAGAGTGAGAGACAGGTAAGTGGTGGTGGTGGTGGTGGTGGTGCAGGTGGTGATGAGCGGCTTCAGGTGGGATGTACGGGGGTGCTTAAGAGAGGGTGTGAGAGGTGGAGTAATGATGGGGGAAGGTGGTGGTGGTGGTGGTGGTGGAGGTGAAATGGGTGGAGGCGTAAAGTGAGAATGGGTTAAGTTATGAGGAGGAAGGAGGTAATGAGGTGCGTGTGTGTGTGTGTGTGTGTGACAATGGGAGTGTAAAAATTATGTAGTTGTTGATTTTCTTTATTTTTGTTCTTTTTGTGGAGTTTATTGTGTTGTTGTTGTTGTTGTTGTTGGTGGTGGTGGTGGTGGTGGTGACTCTTGAAAGGCTTCATACTTACACAATAATCATAACACACTCTCTCTCTCTCTCTCTCTCTCTCTCTCTCTCTCTCTCTCTCTCTCTCTCTCTCTCTCTCTCTCTCTCTCTCTCTCTCTCTCTCTCTCTTCTCTCTCTTCCTTCAAATCTACCTCCATTTCCCCAACATTCCACTACTTACTCACACACACACTCACTCACGCACTCATATTTCCCTCCCTCTAGTCTCTCTCAATTATTCACACACTCATGG
>NC_066559.1:8774200-8786700 GCF_024679095.1 Eriocheir sinensis
CGGAGAAACTCAACCTAAATAGAAGTCTTACAATGGGTGCTAATTGTTTTATTTCACCATTAACACTTGAACGGGGGAGTGAACGGATGAAGGGAAAGTAGCAAGGGGTCACGGGTTCGAATCCTGGTGATGGCTAACTGGTTGGGTTAATATTCTGAACATGGTTGCCAAACATCTTCCACTCATCCTTCATTCTGCTGGTAAACCTATGCTTGTCTAGGTTGTTTTGGAATGTGAATTTATCCTGTTTAAACCCATTACTACGTGTCCTTCCCGGTTCTCTTACCATCAGAACGTTGCTGATATCCCCCTTATTAAACCCCTTCATCCATTTATAAACTTCGACCACTTCTCTTCGAACCCTTCGCCTTTCTAAAGAATGCAAATTTAAGTGTTGGAGTCTTTCCTCGAATTGCAAGTTTCTTAGCCAGTAAATCATCTTAGTCACCCTTCTCTGTACCAATTCTAACATTATGATATCCTTTCTATAGTAAGGTGACCAGAACTGAACGGTATAATCAGGATGAGGTCCAACTAATGCTATATATATCTTCAGGATGACTTCGGCGCTTCTGTTGCTTACGCTCCTTGAAATGAATCCCAGTACCCCCTTGGACGAAGATCAGAGTTCACTAAAGCCCCTAAATCCCTCTCACACCTAAACCTGCTTAGGGGAGGGTCATTCAAGCAATAATTGTTCCTACCTACACGCAGAATACTGCACTTCCGATATTGCACGTAGTCTGCCACTTCCCCGCCCAGTCATACACTCTAGTTCATCCTGGATCTGAGCCGCTCCATTCAGCGCCATCACCCGAAACTCGAAACCGGGTCACGATGACTCAACATAACCGAGTGATCCGTTGTGATCGTGCTGGGGAGGTTGGTATGGCAACAACAACAACAACAACAACAACAACTGAATATCTAGACTGATAAGAAAGACAAGAAATGATAAGAAATGCTAAGAAACATGGTGCTAAGGCTGCCGTCACGGGTCACAGGCGTGTCTGTGGCTCGCTTACTCAGCCTCAGCGGCCTCGCGCCCCCGCCACTCGGCGATCTCGTCGCGTATGTGTCGGTGGCACCGCAGGACAGCGTCTCTGTCGCCCTTGATGTGCAGGGTTCGCCTGACCCGCACGATGCTGACGCCGTGGCTCCGCCGCAGGTCCTCCAGCTGGCGGTCACTGGGTCCTGTGAGGCGGGAGATGAATCTCTGAGCCACGGTGAGGCTGCGGTAGGCGAGGGAAGCTGTGGCGGGGGCGGCAGGGACGGTCACTGGTGAAGGGGCCTGGCCCTGTTGGGAAACATCATCCCTGTCTGTGGCACTTGTCCCGCCCCGAGAGGCTTCTGCGTGCTGGGGTGCCTCCTCTTGTGCGGCAGCGACATCAGAGGCTTCTTCCTCTTCTGCAGCACCGACATCAGAGGGTTCTTTCTCTTCTGCGGCAGGAACATCAGAGATTTCCTCCTCTTCTGTAGCACCGACATCAGAGGGTTCTTTCTCTTCTACGGCAGGAACATCAGAGATTTCCTCCTCTTCTGTAGCACCGACATCAGAGGGTTCTTTCTCTTCTACGGCAGGAACATCAGAGATTTCCTCCTCTTCTGTAGCACCGACATCAGAGGGTTCTTTCTCTTCTGCGGCAGGAACATCAGAGATTTCCTCCTCTTCTGTAGCACCGACATCAGAGGGTTCTTTCTCTTCTACGGCAGGAACATCAGAGATTTCCTCCTCTTCTGTAGCACCGACATCAGAGGGTTCTTTCTCTTCTACGGCAGGAACATCAGAGGCTTCCTCCTCTTCTGCGGCACAGACATCAAAGGGTTCTTTCTCTTCTACGGCAGGAACATCAGAGGCTTCCTCCTCTTCTGCGGCACAGACATCAAAGGGTTCTTTCTCTTCTACGGCAGGAACATCAGAGGCTTCCTCCTCTTCTGCGGCACAGACATCAAAGGGTTCTTTCTCTTCTACGGCAGGAACATCAGAGGCTTCCTCCTCTTCTGCAGCAACGACATCACAGGCTTCCCCAACCTCGTGCGCCACTTCGTAAGAATCATCTTCCACTGCAAACACCTTTTCCAGGTAAACTTTCCAATCGTTGTAGGTGTCTTCATCAGTGTCGGTGTTCTCTTCATCATCTTCCATCGAAAACACCTGTTCCAGATAAATCTTCCATTCAATATAGGTGGCATCATCGCTGTCGGTGTTTCCTTCAGTATGCATGGCCTTCTTTCCCTTGTCGGGTTTCTGTTCCAGTGGCCATGTTGTGGGAAGGGCCTGGAACTGCTGACTGGCTTGCTGGAGGCCGACTTTGTCTTCATAGATGTACAGGAAGAAGCTGCCAGGTCGCCCTCCATTCAGCAGCGCCTCCAGGAACTCCTCCAGGCTAACGCGGGCCTTGCGAGTTGCACCGCGGCGGTACGCCACACAAATCTTGATCTGCGTGGCTTCGGCGTCTGGTTTCCCGCTGCACCTGAAGAGATACTCCAGGTCCAGCGGGGCAGTGACGGAGATGGGGCCGGACGCCTCCGGGAAGGCGAAGGCGGCCACCTTCCGCGAGCTGAGGGCTCGCCAGCACCCCCGACGCCGGCAAAGGGTGATGGTCACCTTGCGGGGCCGAGCCCCGCCGCTGGCGCCGCCGTCGGCGGCCAGCACGACGCAGGTGCCGAGCACGGTGCGTCGGATGTTGTGCTTGCTGCAGGTTTTAGGGAACATTCTGCTCACTAATTTTGTCTTCATTTGTATTGTAAATGTTTGACAAAAGTCATGGTAAACGAGGCGGCGGCAGTTACAACAAAATGAGCTGGTGGCGGCCGCTACTGCTTTCCTTACTTTTATTCTCATTTTCCTCTTCCCTCTAACATACATCTCTACAGAATCTTCACCTTGCATATGAATAAGGTAAAAGAAATATAAACAGAAAAAAATGAAAGACAGACTATTGATTAGGTATAGTGAGGTTGGACTCAAAATATATCACTGGAAAAGAAGTAACGGGAGTAAATTGTGACTATATAAGTTAAATTAAATAGAGAGGAGAAAAATACTATGTTCTCTTCCTACTCTATAACCGGAGCACCTCATTTAATTTTCTGATTCACTTTTTTGTCAGCTTTGTAATAATTTCCATTTCACTTCTCTCTTCCTCATTCCTTGCGTGTTCTCTAAACTATACAATATCCTTCTCTCCCCTCTCCTTCCAGCTTCCTTCCTCTCCATCTTTTCTTCAGCACTCATCTCCGTCCTCCCCTTCTCTCGGCATTATCATCTTAACTCTCTTTCCAACTTCCTCTCTCTCCCTTCATGTATTCCTTATCGCTCATGTCTGTTCCACGCATCACTTCAGTATCCTCATCTCTGTCCTCTTTCCCTCTTCTTCTTTTCTTCTCTTTCTCATCGTTCATCTCTGTTCCACCTCACCTCGGCATCCTCATCTTAGTTCTCTCTTCTCTCTTCTCTTCTCTTCTCTCTCTCTTTCTCTTCTTGTCTTTCCCAGCACTCATGTCCGTCACACCCACACCTCACTCTTCACTTCCGCTCTCTTTCAATCTCCCTCTCATCTTTTCTTCCTCATCACCCTCACCTCACTATCTTCATCTCTGCTTTCTCTTTCCAGTTCCTTTCTCTCTTCTTCATCTTGCCTTCCTCAGCGCACTCGTCTCTTTCACGTCTTATGATCCTCTGTCTGCTCTCTCTCCAGTTCTCTCTCTCTTCCTGTCTTCCTAAGCACTTATGTCTCTCTACTTCACGACCTTACTCATTATCCTCGTGTCTGATCTCTTTCCAGGTTCCTTTCGCCTTGTCTTCCTCAGCACTCAAGTTCCTGTTTCACGTCTATTTCAATATCCTCATCTTTTCTCTCTTTCCAGCTTCCTTTATTTCTCTTTTCTTCTCTCTCTCTCATCGCTCATCTCTGTTTCATCTCACCTCGTTATCCTCATCTCTGCTCTCTTTCCAGCTTCCCGTTTTCTATTCTTTCTCTCTCTTCCCGTTTTTTTTCCTCGGTGCTAATGTTTGTTATGTATCACTTCAAAATCCTCATCCCTGCTCTTTTTTTTCAGTTTCTTTCCTCTCTCTCTCTCTCTCTCTCTCTCTCTCTCTCTCTCTCTCTCTCTCTCTCTCTCTCTCTCTCTCTCTCTCTCTCTCTCTCTCTCTCTCTCTTAGCTAATGTCTATGTTCCATGCATCATTGTTATTCTATCATCCTTGTTATCTTGTATATCTTTTCACCTCTTACGCAGACTAACTTTATCCTGACATCTTAATCTTTAGTGGCTTTTCCCTGAAGACTTGAAATCCCTCCAACTGTCCGTCCTTCCTTCCTTCCTTTCTAACTTTCTTCCTTCTTTCCTTCCTTCCTCACTTGACTTTCCAACGCCCTGACAAACTTTCCCCGGACTCAAGTTTCTAATTACTCTTGTTTTCTATTAGTCTTTCCTTCCTTCCTTCCTTCTTTTCTTTCTTTCTTTTCCTTTGTTCTTTCTTCCTTCCTTTTATTTTTCATTTCGTCTTGCTATCCTTCCTTCCTTCCTTCCTTGACTTCATCCTTCATTCCTTCCTCCCTTCCTTCCTTCATTCATTCATTCCTATATTTCTTGACTGATTAATTCCTTCCTTCCTTCCTTCCCTCCTTCCTCCTTTCTTTCCATCCTTAACACTTTCCTTTACTTTCTCTTCTTTCTTACTTTCCCATTCATTTCTTTTCACCCTTTCTTTCCTTTTTCATCTTTTCACACTTTCCTTTTTTCTCCATTTTATTTTTTTCCTATTCACTTTTTACTTTCATTTTATCTTAACTCTTACTTTCTTTTTCTTTTCATTTTCAAACTTTCCTCTTTTTGACTACACTCTTACTAGTTTCCTTTTCCTCTAAACTTTTTAATAACATAAGTCTCGTCTCCTTCTTTTCTTCTCCCTCTCCTACCTCAATTTTCTTCTCCTTCTCTCTTCCCTTTTTACTTCAACTTCTTTCCATCTTCTTTCCTACATACTTCAACCTTTTCCTCCTCCTTTCTTCCCTTCCTAGCTCAATTTTTTTTTTCTTCCTTTCCCTTCCAATCTCTACCTTCTAATTCATCTCCTCTTCCTTCTCTTCCTATCTCATCCTTCTCTCTTCCCTTCTTCCTTTTCTTCCTATCTCATTCTTCTCTCTTCCCTTCCTCCTTCTCTTCCATCACTTCCTTCTTTCCTCAACCTCCTCAATCGTTTCAATTCTTCTTCCTTCTCTTCCTACATCTTCCCTTCCTGCCTCAACCCTCCCTGCTTCTCCTCTTCGCTTCCTACCAACACCTCGTCTTTCCTCAAGGACTCAAAGGCAATAAAAAAAGGAAAAAAAAGGTAAAAGAAAAAAATAAAGCTCGCCTCTGCAATACTCGAAAGGAGAAACCAGAAGACGAAATACAAATGTCAGATTCTTGAAAAGTCTGCAATCGGCTTAGTTTTTATGAGGAGAGAGAGAGAGAGAGAGAGAGAGAGAGAGAGAGAGAGAGAGAGAATGATAAAAAGAAAAAAAGAAAATATGAAGGAAATAGAAAGAGAAAATGAAAGAAAAAAAAGAAAGGGAAAGAAAAAGAAAGCAAAGAGAGAGAGAGAGAGAGAGAGAGAGAGAGAGAGAGAGAGGTAAATTGCCCCCGATATCCCTTGTGACTAGAGGGAATGAGAACAGGAGGAGGAGGAGGAAGAGGAGGAGGAGAAGGTATATTGTTCCAGGCTTCCCAGAGGGTTCACAACTTACGAGTATAAAAAAAGGAGTACAGAAGGAAGGAAGGAAGGAAGGAAGGAAGGAAAGGAGGGAGGGAGGGAGGAAGGAAGGAAAGTTTTTTTTCTCTCTCTCTCTCTCTCTCTCTCTCTCTCTCTCTCTCTCTCTCTCTCTCTCTCTCTCTCGCTCTCTCTCTCTCTCTCTCTTGGCAATGGAACCCTCAAACAGTTTTTAGAAGTTTGGCTCTGTTCAGCAAATTCGAGTCTACCTTCTCTCTCTCTCTCTCTCTCTCTCTCTCTCTCTCTCTCTCTCTCTCTCTCTCTCTCTCTCTCTCTTTGGGGAAGGGGAGGAAGGGTTATTGTGAAGGGGGTGAAGGGGGAACAAAGCAGATATCGGGGTGATGGGGAGGAGATGGGGAGGGGGGGATGCTGTGGGGATTGTGGTGGAGAGGGTGGGAGGGGATGAGTGGAGTGGGGAGGGTGATGAGGGTAGGGGAGAAGAGGAGGGGAACAGAGGGGAGGGGAAGAGTGGGGAGGGGAAGAGTGGGAAGGGGAAGAGTGGGAAGGGGAAGAGATGGAAGGGGAAGAGATGGAAGGGGGAACGATGGAATGGGAGAGAAGGGAAGGAAAAGAATGGGAGAGAAGGTACAATAAAGTGAAGGGGAGGGGAGGGAAAGGAAGAGAAGGAAAGAAAAGCTAAGAAAAGGGAAGGGAAAAAAGAAAAGGAAAATGGAAGGGAAGGGAAGGGAAGAAAGAATAAAAAGGAAAAGTAAAGAAAGGTTACAGGAGAGGAAGGGAAGAAAAGGAAATGGAAGGGAGGAGAGGAAAAGGAAAGGTAAGATAAGAGGAGGTAACAGAAATCGAAGAGAAAGGAACGATGAAAAAATAAAGGAAAATAAAAAAAAAGAATAAAAAGCAATGTCAGAGGAAATACATTAAAAGAAAAAGAGGAAAAAGAAAACAAGAATAAATAAGAAGAAACAAAAGATAAAAGAGAAGAAAAGAAAGGTATACGATAAAAGACGGAACAGGAAGTGGGAAAAATCTGCAATGGGTTGAAAAAACACACAAAGAAACACAACTGATGACGTAATACAGGAAGGAAGGGAAGAGAAGGGGGAGGAATGGGAGGAAGGAAAGGGGAGGAGAAGGGGAGGGGGAGGGACTAAAGGGATGAAACATATGATTGGAAGGGGAAAGAGAATAAGGAGTTGGGGTGAAGGGGAAAGGGGAGGGGAGGGAAAGGAAAGAGGAGGGGGAGGGGAAGGGAAAAGATGAAGGGCAGAGGGACTAAGGGATGAAAGATATGATTGGAAGGGGAAAGAGAATAAGGGGTTGAGGAAGGGGAAGAAGGGGAGAAAGGGAAGGGGAGGGAAAAGAAAGGGGAGGGGGAGGGGAAGGGAAAAGATGAAGGGCAGAGGGACTAAGGGGATGAAAGATATGATTGGAAGGGGAAAGAGAATAAGGGGTTGAGGAAGGGGAAGAAGGGGAAAAAGGAAGGGAGGAAAAGAAAGGGAGGGGAGGGAAGGGAAAAGATGAAGGGCAGAGGGACTAAGGGGATGAAAGATATGATTGGAAGGGGAAAGAGAATAAGGGGTTGAGGAAGGGGAAGAAGGGGAAAAGGGGAAGGGGAGGGAAAAGAAAGGGGAGGGGAAGGAAACAGGAAGGGAAGAGTGACTAAAAGGATGAAACAGATATGATGGAAATGGAAAGGGAAAAGAAAGGGAATGGGTGAGGAAGGAGAAGAAGGTAAAGGAGAGGATGAGGAGGGGGAGGAGGAAGAGATGGAAGGGGTAAGGAGGTGGGAATAAGAGAGATGGGTCAGACAGGATTGAAAGGGAAGAAAAGAAAATACAAGGAAAGAAAAAGGAAGAGAAAATAAAAAGAGGATGGAGAAGAGGAATGGGAGAGTAGAAGGGAAGGATGAGGGATTGGAGGGAAGAGTAGGAAGGAGGAAAAGAAGAGGAGAAAAGGAGGGAAGGAGAGAAGAGAATGGGAAGGAATGCGGTTTAAAGGGAAGAAGAGGGAAGGAAAGGCGGAAAAGGAGAGGAGAAAAAGGGCGAAGAATGGGAGAGAGGGAGAGAAGGGAAGGAAGGGGAAGAAGGGAGAGAGGTTTAGAAGTAAGAAGAAGGGAGGGGAGGGAATGGGGAAGGGTAGAAGGGGAAGGAGAGTGATTTGAGGGAAGAAGAGGGGAAGGGGAGGTGGAGAAGGGGAGGGGAGGGGGTGGAGAGGGGGGAGGGGCAACCTTGGTCAAAACAATAACATGAGGAATGCGTGGCCGTGACCGGAGGGAGGAGAAAAAGGGGGGAGGGAGAGAGGGAGAGAGAGGGAGAGGGAGAGGGAGATAGGGAGGGAGAGTAACCAGCCAGCCAGCCAGACACTTCCGCTTCCATACACATACACACACACACACACACATTCCCTGCTCCACATCCCCTCCACCTGCTCCACAATAACCCCTCCCTCCACCTCCCCATCCCCCCTCCTCCGCTCTCACTCTCTATTCATCTCCACACGGGTTGAGAAACTTGCCATATAAGGACGGACACAAACGTCTCAATTTGCATTCCAGAAAAAAAAGGTGAAGGGTGGAACAAGACTTGATTGGTTTATAAATGGATGAAGGGCTTTAGTGAGGGGGTGGTAATAAGATGAAGGGGTTTACTATGTGGATGAAGGGCTTAATATAGACGAAGGGGCTGCAATATAGATGAAGGGCTTTAATAAGGGAGGTGTTGATAAGGTTTTGGTGGTAAGAGAATCGGGTTGGACACGTAGTAATGGGTTTAAGTTAGGTATATTCAGATTCAACAAACACATAGGCAAGAATTTGGTTTATTAATAGAGTGGTGGATGAGTGGATCAGGCCTGGCAGTCATGTGGTGAGTGCCAATACTAACAGAGTGGTGGATGAGTGGAACAGGCCTGGCAGTCATGTGGTGAGTGCCAATACTAACAGAGTGGTGGATGAGTGGAACAGCCCTGGCAGACATGAGGTGAGTGAGTGCCACTACTAACAGAGTGGTGGATGAGTGGAACAGGCCTGGCAGTCATGTGGTGAGTGCCAATACTAACAGAGTGGTGGATGAGTGGAACAGGCCTGGCAGTCATGTGGTGAGTGCCAATACTAACAGAGTGGTGGATGAGTGGAACAGGCCTGGCAGTCATGTGGTGAGTGAGTGCCAATACTAACAGAGTGGTGGATGAGTGGAACAGGCCTGGCAGACATGAGGTGAGTGAGTGCCAATACTAACAGAGTGGTGGATGAGTGGAACAGCCCTGGCAGACATGAGGTGAGTGAGTGCCAATACTAACAGAGTGGTGGATGAGTGGAACAGCCCTGGCAGACATGAGGTGAGTGAGTGCCAATACTAACAGAGTGGTGGATCAGTGGAACAGCCCTGGCAGACATGAGGTGAGTGAGTGCCAATACTAACAGAGTGGTGGATGAGTGGAACAGCCCTGGCAGACATGAGGTGAGTGAGTGCCAATACTAACAGAGTGGTGGAGGAGTGGAACAGTCATGTGGTGAGTCCCAATAACAGTGAGAGATAAGTGGAGCAAGCCTGTCAGTCATGTAGTGAGTGCCAATACAATAGACACCTCCAAGGAAAATTAGATAGCATGGATGGGTGATTTCCTTCTTTAAACACACTACTTATCGCCCTTACGAATATCTGAGTCAGTTTTCGCCAGGTACAGAAAAAAAGAAGAAAGGAAAGGTAAAGTGAAAGGCGCGAAGAGAAAGTGAAGAAAAAAACGAAGAAAAATTTAAACATACGACTGAAAAAGTAGAAAATAAAAATATATGAGAGAAAAAGTAAAAGATAAACTGATAGACGAGATTAGAAAAGAAGCAAGCAATTAGATAAATGAAAAAGAAAATTATCCAACTGGGAAATCACACACGAGATAAAGAATTAGAGAAATAAAAAATAAAAATAAATTAGTGGATTAGAAGTGCAGGAAATGTAGAAAAAATAAGGAAGAACGAAAAAATAAATAGAAAAAAATAACAAAACAGCGAATCATGAAGAAAATGAAATAGAAAAAAAAGGTCAAAATGAAAATAGAGCAAAAAATCATGAACGAAAGAAAATTAACGAAGAATGGAAGTGAAGAAAATAAAGCAGGAAAAAGAAACATAGACAAAAAAAGGAAGAGAAAATACACAAAGGAAACAAAACAAATAAAAGCAAGAAAGAAAAACAAAAGCAAAAAATAAGAAAGGAGAAAACAAAAAAGAGAAAAACAATAACACAATAAAACAAAACAAAAGGCAAAAAAATAAATAAACAAAAGAAAAAAAGGAAAGTTAGTAAAGGAGAGGAATGAATGGAGAGAAGAAATAGAGCAGAAAAAAGAAAGTGGAGAGAGAGAGAGAGAGAGAGAGAGAAAACGTGGAAGAGAAAGGGAACAGAGAAGAAATGAGTTGGAAGAGAATAAAAGGAAAGCGAAAAGGAAGACAAAAGAAGAGAAACAACGAAGAAAAAAAATAAAGAAAATGAAAAAGACAAAAAACAGGAGGAGAAGGAGAAAAGGAAGGAACGGAGAAGAAAAAAGATTAAGGAGACAAAGACGAAATACCAAAAAAAAAGAGAAAATGGAGGTAAAAGAGGAAGATGAGAAGACGAAGAAGAAGAGGAGGAGGAGGAAGAGGAAGTTGAAAATGAGAAGAGAAGAAAAATGAAGAGGAGGAGGAGGAGGTAGTGGAGATAAATAAACAATAGCACCTCTGATTCGTGTGTGTGTGTGTGTGTGTGTGTGTGTGTGTGTGTGTGTGTGTGTGTGTGTGTGTGTGTGTGTCATTAGAGAAAGGAAACAAGTTCTTCGTCATTTCTTTCGTTATGATCATTTCCTCGTAGTTATCATTATTATTGTTCTGACAGGAGGAGGAGGAGGAGGAGGAGGAGGAGGAGCTGAGCGAATTAAAAGATAAGTGAAGCGGAGAATGAAGAGCAGACGAAGAAAGATAAAAATGGGAGAAAAGAGGAGGGTGAAAAAATGAAAGGTGGAGGAGGAAGAGGAACAAGAAAAGGAAAAGGAGGAAGGAAGATATTGAAGAAGACAAGTTTTAGGCCTAACCCCTCCCCTCCCCCCCTTTCTCTCCCTCTCAGTCTCTCTCTCCTCCCCCTTTCTTAATTATTTCTATATTTTAATCATTCTTTCCTTCCTCCACTTTCCTCTTTCTCTCCCTTTCTTCCTCCCCCTCATCCACTTTTTTCTCCTTTCTCTTCCTATCCTCTTTTCTTTCTTTCCTCCTCCTTCCCTCTTCTTCCCCGATTTTCTTCATCTCTTCCTTCCTCCTCTTTCTCTCTTCTCTTCTTTCCATCAACTCCTTCACTCCTTCCTTCCTCCTCCTCCATCTCTCTCTCTCCCCTTCTTCCTTCCTACTTATCATGATTAATTCCTTCATTTTTTTTCATTCCTCCACTTCTCTCTATCTATCTCTCCCTTCCTTCCTTCCTCCTCTCCCTCTTCTCATTCATTCCTTCACTCCTTCATTTCTTCCTTCATTTTATCACTAATTCACTCCTAATTCATCTCTGCTATTCCTGTTTCCTTCATTTCTTATTTCTTTCCTTCTTATCACAGTTTCTTCTCTCCTTCCTTTCTTCTTTATCTTCCTTTTCTCTAGTGTTCATAATTTCTTTCTCTCTTCTTTTCTTTCCTTTCTTTATTCGTATTTTACTCTATAAATTGTTTTCATTCAAGATTATTTATTTTCATTTTCTTATTTACTCTTTTTTTCATCTTTCTCTTTAAACGCATACATTTTCCCCTTCCACTTTTTTTTATTTTTCTTCTTCTTCTTCTTCTTCTTCTTCTTCTTCTTCTTCTTCTTCTTCATCCTCTTCCTCCTCACCCAACACAAGAACTTTTCCAGAGCATAAACAAGTCTTCTTTTGTGCCTCCTTCTCCTCCTCCTCCTCCTCCTCCTCCTCCTCCTCCTTCATCATCACTCACTCGTGTGTTCTCAACAAACTCATCACACCAATCTCCTTTATTTACTTGCTTTCTCTTCCTCCTCCTTATTTACTTCTCTTCTCCTGAGTTGTTCTTTTACTTTCTTCTCCTTCTTCTTCCTCTTCTTCTTCTTACTGTTTCTCCTCCTCTTCTTCCTCTTACTTCTCATATTCGTCGTCCTCTTCTTCCTCTTCCTCTACCTCCTCTAGTTTTTGTTCCTTCTTCTTCTCTTCTTCTTCCTCCGACTAAACTTTCCCTCTTCCTCCTCCACTATCTTCTCTTCCTCCTCCTCCTCCTCCTCCTCCTCCTTTTCCTCTTCCTCCTCCTCCGCCTCTTAAACACTTTTATTTCTCTTCCTTCTCCAAAACCCTATTCTCCCTCTCTACAGCTCCTCCTCCTCCTCCTCCTCCTCCTCCTCCTCCTCCATGTCATTAGCGGAGGGCCTCTGGTGGCTATACATCATTATAAGAGCCTTCTCTACATCCTCCCTCATCTCCTTCTCCTCTTCCTCCTCCTCATCTCCACCTCCTCCACCTCCATTTCCGCCATCCACGCCATCACTAATATAAATTACAGCCGCCTCTATTTCTCCTTCATCTAATTTCTTCACCTCCTCTTCCTCCTCCTCTTCTTCCTCCTCCTCCTCCTCTTCATTTAATTTCTAGCACGACCTCTCTTTCTCTCTCTCCTACCCTCCTCAACATCAAGCCTATTCTTTTCTTCCTCCTCCTCCTCCTCCTCCTCTTCATTTAATTTCTAGCACGACCTCTCTTTCTCTCCCCTACCCTCCTCAACATCAAGCCTATTCTTTTCTTCCTCCTCCTCCTCCTCCTCCC
>NC_066559.1:8791700-8831700 GCF_024679095.1 Eriocheir sinensis
CGGCAATGTGTGTGTGTGTGTGTGTGTGTGTGTGTGTGTGTGTGTGTGGCGTAACAGGAGGAGGAAGAGGAAGGGGTCGGAGAAGCTGCCATTAACACTCACGCAAATGGATGATGGTGTAATAGTGATAGGGAAGAGATGATAATAGTAACAGTAGTAGTAGTAGTAGTAGTGGTAGTAGTAGTAGTAGTAGTAGTAGTAGTAGTAGTAGTAGTAACAAGCATAACAGCAATACTACAAGAACGGAGAGGGATGAATAAGAAAGATAAATGATTACAGAGAGAGGGAATGATGAAGGAATTGGGAAGGGAAAAGAAGGAGAGAAGGGAGAGAGAAGGGAATAGAGGAAGGGAGAAGAAAATGACGTGACAAAGGAATGAGGAGGGAGAGAAGAGAAGAAGGGGTGATAAATAGAAAGGGGAAAGGGAGGAGAAAAGTAGATGAGGGAGAGGGAGTGATGAAGGGAGTTGAAGAGAAAGAATGGAAAAGAAGAGGAATGGTGAATGGATGGATGGGGTAACTATTTCTACTTCTACTACTACTACTACTACTACTACTACTACTACTACTTTGCTTCAGAGGACAATTATAAGTAAAGAGAATAAATAGGAAAATGCATAGATGGAAAGAATATAAATAGATGGATAAACGGATAGACAAAATAAAGATTGATTAGTGGATGAGATAGATGGACGGAGATGAAGATAAATGGAGAGATAAATAAGATATACAAGAGACAAATAAAAATAGATAGATAGATAGGTGGATAGATAGATAGAGGGAGAGAGAGAGAGATCAAAGGGTTTAAAACTGCACTTAGAGGATCAGATTAATAAATATAACGGATTCTCTCTCTCTCTCTCTCTCTCTCTCTCTCTCTCTCTCTCTCTCTCTCTAAGGGCCGTGTGTGAGACAGACCACGAGGCTCTTCAACTGTGTGTGTGTGTGTGTGTGTGTGTGTGTGTGTGTGTGTGTGTGTGTGTGTGTGTGTGTGTGTGACGAAGAACAGACAGACACAGAACAAACAACACAGAGGCAGCTTGTTCTCTCTCTCTCTCTCTCTCTCTCTCTCTCTCTCTCTCTCTCTCTCTCTCTCTCTCTCTCTTATAATGTTGTTGACCTTAGCAGTTGATTTATTTTCGATTCTCATCATAACACAATCCAGCCACGCCCTCCTCCTCCTCCTCCTCCTCCTCCTCCTCCTGTTGGTGTGCTTGACTGGGTGTAACACGCGTTTAACACACCCAATACGACGGAGGAGGAGGAGGAGGAAGTCAAAGAAGAGAACGAGGAGGAGGAGGAGGAGAAGAAAGAGGAGGAAGAAGGAAGAGAGGGATAAATATAACGAAAAGAAATAGAGAAGAAATGGAGGAAGAGGAAGAGGAGGAGGAGGAGGTCAGCGAGGACAAGAAGGATGATGAAAGAGGAGAAGAAAGAGGAGGAAGAAGGAAGAGAGGGATACATATGACGGAGAAAAGGACAGAAAGAAAGAAGAGGAAGAGGAAATTAAAGGAAAAAAAAAGAGGAAGAAAGAGAAAGGAAGAGGGGAAAATTTATGACAAAAAACACCGAGAAAAAGAAAGAAAGAGGAAGGAAAAGCCAAAAAAGAAAAAGATAGGGAAACAGAACAAGACGAAAAAGAGAAAAAGAAAGAAAAAGTAAAAAAAAATTAGAAAGAAGAAAAAGAACAAAAAAAAGTATATAGTACCTAACAAAAAAATATATATAAAAATGACAAAAAAAAATCAAAACAAAACAAAAGAAACAATAACGAAACACAATCACAAGAGCAAGGCGCCAGGTGACAGGTGAATGAGCCCCCCCTCCCCCCCCCCTCCCTCCCTCACCTGGGCGGCCCGAACAGGTGTGTGTGAAGGCCTTATTGGCAGTCACGGGGTGGGCCAAGTAACGACCCCTCCACCCTCCACCACCCATTCCACTCTTCCACCTGTCTCCACTCTTTGTCTTTGATCGTCTCTCCACTTCTCTGGTCTTCCTTTCGTCTCTCCATTCCTGCTTCTCTTCTTTCTTCCAATTCTACTTCTCCACCTCCTCCACCTCCTCCACCGCTCTTTGTCACTGATCCTCTCTCCACTTCTCGTAGTCTTTCATTCTTTGCAATCCTACTTATCTTCTTTCTTCTAATCCACCTCTTCCTCCTCTTCTCCACTTCTTTATCGTCTCCACATTCCTGCTTCTCGTATTTCCTTCTTCTCTTCCTCCTCTTCCACCTTTTTCGCCTTCCATCCACTTTTTCCTCCACTTCTCCATCCCAACTTCTTTGGTTTCTTCCTTCTTTTCCACCTCCAATTCTTTCTCTCCTTCGTTTCTTCTTCCACCTCTCCTTCCATACTTCTCTACTCCCCTCCAATTTCCCTCCACCTTTTCAACCCTTCCTCCACTTTTTCTTCTCCTTCCTCCATTCCTCCTTCCATCCTTTTATACCTTCCTTCCGGTCTTCCTCCTCCACTTTCCTCTATTTCTTTCTTCCACTCGTCCACTTCTCCAATCATCTCTCCATTTCTTCCATTTTTCTCCCTTCCCTGTCTCTCTTCCTTCATTTATCTCTTTCTCCATTTCTTTCTTTTTCGTTCCTTCATTTCATCCTTCTCAACTCCTTTCTTCATTCCCTCCCTTATTCCTTTTCCTTCCATTTATCTCTCCCTCCACTTCTCTTCAATGTCTTATTTCTTTCCTTCAACTCTTCCTTCTCTTCTTTCCTTCATTCCTCCCTTTCTCCTTTTATCTCCTCTCTACCTCTTCCTCGTTTTTTTTCTCCTCTCCCTCCCTTTCTCCCCTTCTTTTTTCCTTTCCTCCCTCAATTCCTTCCTTCCTCCTCTTCCCTCTTCCCTCCTCCTTCCTCGTTGAAACCATCCCCTCAAGGTCACTGCCCCCCCCTTCCCCTCCCTTCATTAGTCCCTTCTTTCTTTCCTTCCCTCTCCCCTTCCCCTCTCTCCCCTCCCCATCCCCTACCCCACCCCTCCCCTTCCCACCAATTTAAGGGTTCACATCCCCACAACCGAGGAAGGGCGTCGCCAGGGGAGGAACCGAAGGACACACACACACACACACACACACACACACACACACAGAAAGAGAGAGGAAAGCAGAAAAAACGATGACAAAACAATGATAAAGGAGTGGAAAGTAAAATAAAGAAAAACTAATTAAAAGAAAAACAGGAAAACAATGAGAATAACAAGAAAACACAAAGAAACGTGAATATAAATGAAAAACAATGTAATGACAACACTCTCGTCTCCGTCTGAGGGTGGAGTGACGCGGAGAGAGAACAAGAGAAAGAGAAAAAAGCAAAAACGAAGCAATGGGAGAAATTTAGAGAAGGAAGAAAAAGCTGAAAAACTAGACGACGATTGAAGCTGAATGACGTACTAAGCAAAAAAAATAAAATAAAAATAATAATAATAAATCTAAACGACTTCTGATGGGAAAAATATAAAAGCGGAAAATGATGAGAACGAGCCAAAACGAAGGAAAATATAAAAGAAAACGAAGATAACTCAGACAATACGACAGAAAATAACACAGATCAGACAAAATGAAAACCAGATTAGAAAATGCAATAAAAGAAAACGATGATACATAAGAAAGAAATAGCCGAAGGAAAACAGGAAGATGAATAAAATGAAATTGGAAAGACGAACTCGTAAAAAAAATATTAACATGACTTTGACGATATATACAAAAAAAAAATATGATGAGAAAAAGAAGTCATGAGAACGAAGCAAGAAAGTTATTAAAGAAAAGAATTAAAGAAAAGAATTTAAGAAAAGAAAGAAAAAGAAGAAAAAGGAAAAGAAAGAAAGAAGAAAGAAAAGAAGGAAAGAAAGAAAGGAGAGAAAGAAAACAGGAGGGTAAGAGAAGAACGATAAAGACGTAGAAATAAATAAAGAAAAAAAAGATAGAAAGAAAGAAGAATTATAAAGCAATAAATAATGAATAAATGATGGAACAGACAGACACACAAACAAACAAACACATACAAACAAACAAACAGACAAAAAGTACATTACGGAACCAACAAACTTTAAACATCTCAAAAAGTAAACAAAAAACAAACAAGCAAACAAAGCCCAAAATACCTATTCGAATACCTGTGCATCTAAATTAAAGGGCAACCAGGTATTCGATTAAGCATTCAGGTGAGAAAATGCATGACGGTGAAGATGAGGGTGTGACGATGCATAGGAAGGAGGCGATTGGTGGAGGAAGGAAGGGATGAAGAGGGGAGAGGGAAGGGATGGAAAGGTGGAGGGAGGAGGGAAGGAAGGGATGAAGAGAAGGAGGGAGAAAGAGTGAGGAGGGAAGGAAGATAGGAGAGGATGAAAGGATAAAGGGAAGGGGAAGTAGAAGAAAATGGGTTAGAAGAAAAAGAAGGAAGAGATAAAGGAAAATTAAGAGAATATTTGTTTGAAGGAAGGAAGGAAAGGGAAGGGGAAAGAGATGGACTGGAAGGAAGAAAGGAAGGAAGGAAGGAAGGAAGGACGGGAGGGAGGGAGAAGTATGAGTGGAAAGAAAGGAAGGAAGAATAGAAAGAAAGGAGGGAAGGGGAAAGAGATGGGCTGGAAGGAAGAAAGGAAAAAGGAAGGAAGGAGGGGATGAAGGAAGGACGGGAGGAAAGGAGAAGGGAGAGAGAAAGAAGGAAAGGAGAAGGGAGGTAGAAAGAAGGAAAGGAGAAGGGAAAGAGAAAGAAGGAACGGAGAAGGGAGAGAGAAAGAAGGAAAGGAGAAGTGAGAAAGAAAGAAGGAAAGGGAGAGAGAAAGAAGGAAAGAAGGGAGATAGAAAGAATGAAAGAAGGGAGAAAGAAAGAAGGAAAGAAGGGAGAGAGAAAGAAGGAAAGGAGAAGGGAGAGAGAAAGAAGGAAAGGAGAAGGGAGAGAGAAAGAAGGAAAGAAGAGATAGAAAGAATGAAAGGAGAAAGGAGAGAGAAAGAAGGAAAGAAGGGAGAGAGAAAGAAGGAAAGGAGAAGGGAGATAGAAAGAAGGAAAGGAGAAGGGAGATAGAAAGAAGGAAAGGAGAAGGGAGAGAGAAAGAAGGAAAGGAGAAGGGAGAGAGAAAGAAGGAAAGGAGAAGGGAGATAGAAAGAAGGAAAGGAGAAGGGAGATAGAAAGAAGGAAAGGAGAAGGGAGAGAGAAAGAAGGAAAGGAGAAGGGAGAGAGAAAGAAGGAAAGAAGAGAGAGAGAAAGAAGGAAAGGAGAAAGGAGAGAGAAAGAAGGAAAGGGGAAGGAAAAGAGAGAGAAGGAAGCAATGGACGACAAGGAAGGGGTAGAAAAAAAGAATGAAAATAAAGAAAGAAAAAGGGAAGGAAGGAAAATTTGGGGTTCAATGGATGGAACGCATGAATTAGCAAGGCAACTAAAGACGATGATGATGATGATGATGATGATGACGATGATGATGATGATGATGATGATGATGATGATGATGATGACGATGATGATTACTATGATTATTTAGAACAAAGAACGGAGGAAACCACAGACATTCTCTCTCTCTCTCTCTCTCTCTCTCTCTCTCTCTCTCTCTCTCTCTCTCTCTCTCTCTCGTTGGGTGGAGGTGCGTTGTGCCTGAGTTCCCTCCAGCGTTACGTGTGTGTGTGTGTGTGTGTGTGTGTGTGTGTGTGTGTGTGTGTGTGTGTGTGGTTCATGCGTTTCGCCTCAACATTACCTAAGTGTGTTCTCTCTCTCTCTCTCTCTCTCTCTCTCTCTCTCTCTCTCTCTCTCAACCACAGTCACCCAACCATCCAAACATCCTTAAAATCACACACCCTCCTCCTCCTCCTCCTCCTCCTCCTCCTAATCATCCTACAAGCGCTTAATGACCTCAGGAAACTGCAGGAGGCAAGGACGTGGATGGAGTACCAGAAGGAGGAGGAGGAGGAGGAGGAGGAGGAGGAATGGTAGATGAATAGGGAGGAACGAAGCGGGTGGGAAGAGGAGAGGAATAGGAGGAAGAATCATGAAGGAAGGGAGAGGAAAGAAGAGATGGGGAAGAAGGGGAGGAAGGGGAGGAATGGGAAAGAGAGAGGAAGGGGAAATGAGCGAAGTTAGGATACGAAAGGGAGGGAAAGAGGAAGACAAGAGGAGAAATAAAGGACGAATAAGGAAGAAACAGAAATAAATGAGGAGGAATGAGCGAAAGAGAAAAGAAAGAGGAAAGAGAGAGGCGGTATAGGGAGAGGAAAAAGACGGAGAAATAGGAGAGAAGAAGGAATAGGAAACAAAGGAGTAGGATCAGAAAAAAGGAAAAAAGGAAAGAAAAGGGAAGGAAAAGGAAGGGAAAAGGAAGAAAAGATAGACAAACGGGGCTGGAGAAGGAGGAAGGAAGGAGAGATAGTAAAAAGAAAAGGAAGAAATTAAAACAAAGAAAGAAAAGGGAAAGGAAAAGAGAGCGAAGGAGAGAGAGGTACCAGGAGATCGAGGAGGTGTAGAAGGAGGAAGAAGAGGAAGAAGAGGAAGAAGGGGGGGGGGAGGAGGAGAGACTGTGAGATGCATAAAGATGGGGAGTGAACGTGCACGAATGAGCAAAAAGAAGATGCTGGTTTATTACGAGTGTGCGGGAGATGAGATGCTGGGGGAGATGGGATGCTGGGGAGATGAGATACTGGGGAGATGAGCTGCTGGGAGAGAAGAGAGGAAGAGAGAAAGGAAGAGGGGAGGAGAAAGGAGATGATAATAGAAGTGAAGAGAGGAGAGAAAAGAGAGGAAAATAGAAAATAAAACTAGATTAGAGGAAAAGGGAGATAAGATAATTGAGAAACTGGGGTGGAAATGAAAAGAGAGAAAGGAGATAAGAGGGGAGAGGAGAGAAGAGGGGAAGAGAAGGGAGAAGAACAGAAGGAAAAAAAAAGGGATGAGAGAGAAAGGAAGGAAAGAGGAGGGATGAGATGATGATGAAGATGAGAGAAAAGAAGAGAGATGAGAGGGGAGGAGAAGAGAGGAGGAGAGAGGAAAGAAAAGAAAAAAAAGAGGGAAGAGGAGGATAAGAAAGGAGATACAGGGGTAGAAGAGAGATGAGAAGAATGGAGAAAGAGGGGAAAAGGGAGAACAGAGAAGATAAGAGAAAGAAGGAAGAAGAGAGGGAGAAATGAGATGCCGGGAAATACAATGAAAATAAAAATGAAAATAAAAATGCGAATATGAAAAAAAAGAGGAATGCAGATGAAAGGAGGGAAAAGGAAAACAGATCAGGAGAGGAGAGGAGAGGAGAAATAAAAAGAGGAGATGGAGGAAGAGGAGGAGGAGGAGGATATACAGATGAGGAAGAGAAGGCAAGCGAATTCAAAGAAGGTGATTTGCAACTCTCTCTCTCTCTCTCTCTCTCTCTCTCTCTCTCTCTCTCCTCTCTCTCCTCTCTCTCTCCTCCTCCTCTCCTCCTCCTCCTCCTCCTCCTCCTCCTCCTTCCTCAATCTTCTCTCAGGTGTCAATCATCCTAAACCTCTCTTGTCATCTTTTTTTTTTCCTCTCTCTCTCTCTCTCTCTCTCTCTCTCTCTCTCTCTCTCTCTCTCTCTCTCTCTCTCTCTCTCTCAAGTGTTACCGTTGTCTTTTCTTTCTTTCCTCCTCCTCCTCCTCCTCTTCCTCCTTCGTCTCCTACTGCAACTTTCCTTCTCCTTCTCCTTCTTTCCTTCTCCTTTAATTGTCCTCTACCTCTTTCGTCCCTCTTCCTTCCATTCCTTTCTATCTCCCTCCTTCTTTCCTTAGTTTTCTTGTTTCCTTATTTACTTCTCTGTTTATCTTTGTTTTTGTTTTTTCTCCTTCAATGTTATCCTTCACATCATCTCCTTTCCCTTATTTTTTATTCCGTCTCTTCATTCTTCTCTCTTTCTTTTGTTCTCATCTCCCAACTTCTCTTCCTCTTTCCTGTCTTTCTTTCCTTTCTTCCTTCCTTCCTTCCTTCCTTCCTTTCTTTCTTTCTTTCTTTCTCTTTTTCTCCCTTCCTTCCTTCCTTCCTTCCTTTCTATCATTCTTTCTTTCTTTCTCTTTTTCTTTCTTCCTTTCTTCCTTCCTTTCTTTCTTTCTTTCTTTTTCTTCCTTCCCTTCTCTCTTATTCTCTTGTCTCTCCTTTCCTCCCTACTTCCTCTTCCCTCCCTACTTCCTTCCTTCCTTCCTTCCTTCCTTTCTTCCCTCCCTCCCTGTAACTAAAGAAAGACTACACGCTTATTAAAGAATCAAGGTTGTGTGTGTGTGTGTGTGTGTGTGTGTGTGTGTGTGTGTGTTCAAGATGGTGTACATACATTTACTTACGGGAGAAGGCTACACACACACACACACACACACACACACACACATACACACACCTTGAGTTTTCCCTAAAATCTCCCAAAATTACTCCATTTATGCAATTTTACCCCCTAGAGCACACGCCCTCCCCCCTCCCCCCCCCCTTCCCTTCCCATCTCCCTTCCCGTCTTCTCCCTTACCTTCATCCCCAACGAAGCTTCCCTTAATCAACTACCTCCTCTCCCTCTTCTTTTTCCTCTTTCCTTCTCTCTTCCTCTCTTCCCTCCCCTTGATCAAGTTCTTCCTCTCCCATCTTCCTCTTCCCCTTCTCCCTTCTTCTCCCTCCCAATCATCTTCCCTTTGTCTTCTTCCCTTCATCCACAAGAGACCTTACCTTATTCAACTGCTTCCTCTCCTTCTTCTCTTTCCTTCCTTCTTCCCTTTCTCTCTTCCTCTTTCCTTCTCTTCCCTTCTCCTTCCCTTCTTCCTTCCTATCACCCTCAACAAGCCTTTCCCCTAATTATTTCTTCTCCCCTTCCTTCTTCTTCTTCCCATCTATCTTCCCCTTCCCTTTCTTCCTCCCTTTCCCTTAATCACCCCATCAAATATTTCTCCATCAACTTTCTCTTTTTTTCCATTCCCCCCCATTTCCTTTCTTTCCCTTCCTCTTCTTTTCCTCTCCCTATCTTTCTCCTTCCTCTCACTCACCCCTTTCCTCTTCTCTTCCCCTTCCCTTTTCCCTCCCTTCCCTTTTCCTTTCCCTCCACCCTGAGACAAAGCTCCCCTCTTCTCTCCCATATTCCTCCCCCTCCCTTACCTCCGATCCCCTACCTCACCTCACCTTGCCTCCTCCTCCTCTTCCTCCTCCTCCTCTCATATAAAAAGGGAAGTAAAATAAGCAACAATTTATATTAAACGAACCAACGAATATCAAGGTTTTTATTTGTCCTCCTCCTCCTCCTCCTCCTTCCTTCCCTCCCTTAGTTTCGCTTTCCAGGCTTTTTTTTTCTCCTTCCTCCTTCCTTCTTTCTCTATTTTTTACTCTCTTCCTCCCTTTCGTTGTGTTTTCATTTCCCTTTTTTTATTTTCTTCTTTTCTTCTTTTTTTTTTACATTTTTCCTCATAGCCTCTTCTCCCCTTTTGCCCTATCATCTCAATTTTACTCCTCCTCCTCCTCCTCCTCCTCCTCCTCCTCCTCCTCCTCCTCCTCCTCCTCCTCCTCCTTCCATTTATCGCTAGTTCGACCTCATCTCGATTATGCAGTTCAGTTCTGGTCCCCCTATTATAGAATGGATATCAAGATGTTAGAATCTGTACAGAGGAGGATGACAAAGATGATTCAGGGGGTGAGAAACTTGCCTTATGAAGACAGGCTAAAGCAGTTAAATCTACACTCTCTAGAAAGGCGAAGGGTGCGAGGAGACTTGATAGAAGTTTATAAATGGATGAAGGGATTTAATAAAGGGGATGTCAATAAAATTTTGAGAGTGAAAGAGCCAGGTAGGACGCGTGGCAATGGTTTTAAGTTAGACAAATTCAGATTCAACAAAGACATAGGCAAGAATTGGTTCACTAATAGAGTGGTGGACGAATGGAACAGGCTTGGGAGCCATGTTGTAGGTGTAATACCATAGATACATTCAAGAAGAGGTTAGATAAAGCCATGGATGGTGAGGTAAGGTGGGGTTGAGTGTACAGGAGCTGCCTTGTATAGGCCAACCGGCCTCTTGCAGACTCCTTACGTTCTTATGTTTTTATGTTCTTATTATGCCTTTTATTTCCCTATTCTTTCCATCATTCATCCTCCTCCTTTCTCTCCTTCCCTTCCTTCCTTCCTTCCTTCCTTCTTTCCTTCCTTCCTTCCTTCCCTCTCTCTCCCACTCCCAATTTCGTTATCGTGTGTACAGACATAATCAAACGTACACACACACACACACACACACACACACACACACACACACACACACACAAAATTGCTTTCATCACGTAAAGTAGCGAACTCGATGCAAAGGAGTCACATAAAACGCACGAACACACGAACACACACACACACACGAAAGGAGAAAAAACGTTGATTGCAAAGCGTGGAAACTTTACGTAAATTTGGGAAAAATCGTAAAAAGTCTGAGTCCTTTTAAGGGATGACATTTTTTTTTCTCTCCCTCCCCTTTATTCTTCTCTCTCCCTTTCTTTCGTCCTCTGTTACTTTCTCCCTTTCTCTTTCTCATAATTCTCCTTTCGCTACTACCCTTTCTAATATTAGTACTGCTATTCCTACTACTACTACTACTACTACTACTACTACTACTACTATAACAACTACTAATCCCTAACTTCATCGTCTTCCGTTTCCTTCTCTCCCATGCTCCAGGAAAAGGAAAAAAAGGAAAAATTAAGAAAAGAAACGTGAAAACGAAAAGGGAAAGAAAGAAAAACTAGAATACAGCAAGTGGTAAAAAATAAACGAGGAAAAAGGGGGAAAAATGAGGAAAGAAGGAGCAAGCAAAAAGGGACAGAGAGGAAAGGAGGAAAAAGGAAAGGGAAAAACAGGATTACGAGGAAGATAAGGGAAAGAGGGAAAACAGGTAGAATCAACAGAGAGGTAACGGGAAGAAGAGGAAGATAAGGGAAGAGATAAGAGAGGAAAGGAAACAAGGGGAATAAACAGAGAAGGAGGGAAAAAGAGGAAGATAAGGGGAAAGATAAGAGAGGAAAGGAAAACAAGAGGAATGAAAAGAGGTAACGGGAAGAAGAGGAAGATAAGGGAAAGAGATAAAAGAGGAAAGGAAAACAAGAGGAATGAACAGAGAGATAACACAGGCTCCTCCTCCTCCTCCTCCTCCTCCTCCTCCTCCTCTTCATCCATATGCAACAAAAATACGTTACATCGGTACCGACTTCATTTTTATCGAACTTTCTTTTTCATCGAACTCAAATGAAAGCAAAATATAAGCGCCAGAGCAATTTCCTCTCTCTCTCTCTCTCTCTCTCTCTCTCTCTCTCTCTCTCTCTCTCTCTCTCTCTCTCTCTCTCTCTCTCTCCCGGTACGCTTCACTTCCTGGACATCTCCCTCGCCCAGATTGGAGGAGGAGGAGGAGGAGGAGGAGGAGGAGATGAAGAAAATGAAAAAAGGAAAAAATAGTATCATAAAAAAGAAGAAAATTAACATGAACAAAAACAAGAAAAATGGAAAAAGAAGAAGAAGAAGAAGAAAAGAAGAAGAAGAAGAAGAGTATCAGAAACAGCAAGACTAATAAACAAAAAACAACTCCGTAATAGTAATAATAATAATAATAATAATAATAATAATAATAATAATAATAATAACAAAAAAACATAACGGAACTCAAATTAGCAAAAAAAGGAAAAAAAAGGAAAAACAAGCAAAAAATAACGCATGAATTATTACTACCGTGAGAGAGAGAGAGAGAGAGAGATTAACGGGATAACAAGCAACGTTTCAAGACGCTGCACATCCAATCCACTCTTTGTGTTTACGAGGAGGAGGAGGAGGAGGAGGAGGAGGAGGAGGAGGAGGAGAATGACACGAAGAACAAAGAAAAATAAAAGAAGAACAAAGATTGACTGATTAGATTTTCATGAGGGAAGAAGAAGACGAGGAGGAGGAGGAGGAGGAGGAGGAGGACAAAAAACAAGCAATACAAGAGGAATATGAATTAGAAGAGGAAAAAATCAGAAAAAGGAAGAAAAAGAGGAGGAGGAGGAAGAAGAAAAGGAGGAAAGAGGACGAAGAAGAACAGGCAATAAAGAGGAATAAAGAAACGGAGGAGGGGAAAAAAAGCAGGAAGAGGAGGAAGAATAAAGAAAAAAAAGAAAATTATGGTAAGAAAGAGGAAGAAGATAGCCAGTTTGAGGAGGATGAATGGGTTTAAAAGGAAGAGGAAGAGAAGGAGGAAGAAGTTTAAGAGGAGGAGGAGGAGGAGGAGGAGGAGGAGGAGGAGGAGGAGGAGTGACGCATTTCGAAGAGAGAGGAGCTGAAGGGGAAAGAGGAGGAAGCGTTACGGAGGAAAAGAAGGAGGAAGGAGGAAAATAACGAACAAGAGAGGAGGAAGAAGAAGAGGAAGAGGAGGAGGAGGATAAGGATGACGCATTACAGAAGAGGAGGAGGAAGAGGAAGAGGAGGAGGAGGAGGAGGAGGAGGAGGGCGTATACACCGTCATGGCAAGGAAGCAGACATACACAGCGTAACATTGCCACACACACACACACACACACACACACACACACACACACACACACACAGCTGGGCCTCGCTAACTAACACGATGAATGATGTAATATCGCCTCCCCCTCCCCCCGTCACGTGTCCCTTCCTGCCCCTCTGTTTGTGTGTGTATGTTTGTGTATGCCTATAGTATTGCCTATGTCTAAAAGCCGAATCTACGGTCCAACACAGTGGCTTAGCTATCACCCACACCAAACTAAATCTTATACACTCCCTTTTCCTTACCCCTCTTTTCCTCCTGTACTCTTTTTCCTTTCTCCCTTTTCTCTAACCTCCCTATCCTTCCTTCCCTCCGTTCCTCTTCTATGCCCCTTTTTTTCCCTTCTTTCCCTCGCCTTCATGCCCTACTCCCTACTTACCTACCACCTTGCCTCACCTTCATTCCCCTCACTCTTTACCTTCCTACCCCTTCCCTCGCCTTCATGCCCTACTCCCCACTTTCCTACCACCTTGCCTCACCTTCATTCCCCTCACTCTTTACCTTCCTAACCCTTCCCTCGCCTTCATGCCCTACTCCCCACTTTCCTACCACCTTGCCTCACCTTCATTCCCCTCACTCTTTACCCTCCTACCCCTTCCCTCGCCTTCATCCCCCTCAGTCCATCCTTTCCTACCCCTTGCCTAGCCCTCTCCCTATATCACATTAAGTAGGTGTTGGTTACAGGACCAGATACACACACAACACACAAAAATTCCCGTATAGAGTTTCCTCCACTTTCTGAACTTAAATATGAATACCAAATACTATATATACACGGAATTAATTTTAGAAGTCTTTGGCACTGGTTTAGACGGGGAGGGGGGGGGGTCGGAAGCTGCGGGCCATGTCGTTAGTAGGAAGAGAAGAGAGAAGATATGGTAAGGGGAGGAAAAAGTAAAAAAAAAAAAAGGAAGGAAAGAAAAGGAAGGGAAAAAGGAAAGGGGAGGAGAAGGGAGGAGGAAAAGGAAAAGGTTGTTATATATGTAGTGTGTGTGTGTGTGTGTGTGTGTGTGTGTGTGTGTGTGTGTGTGTGTGTGTGTGTGTGTGTGTTAATGGTCAATCACCCCTTCAATCACCCCTTTAGTCACCCCTTCCTGCACCCCTTTATCACCAATCAACACCATCACCAGCCTCCCCCTTCTCCCCCCTTCTTCTTAACTACCATTTCCCTTCCCTCCTCAACACGCCCCTCCCTCCCTTCCTTCCCCTCCCTTCAGTTCATCCCTTCCTCATCATCTCACTTACCTAACACATCCACCCCATTTCCCTCCCCCCTCACTTCTCTTTTTCTTCTCCCACCCTTTTCCCTATCACTCTCCACCCCTTTCCTTTCCTGAGTGATCACGCCGGATTACAAAAATAGTAACAATAATAACAATAATCATATTCTAAAATAAGTTAGATAAATTCATGGGCAGTGACAGAAGGTGGGGTTAGGTTCACAGGAGCTGCCTTGTACATCCCTACCGGCCTCTTGCAGACTCCTTACGTTCTTATGGTCTTCTGTTCCCTCACCTTCATGCCCCTCAATCCCTTTTCCTACCTCTCCCTCACCTCCTATCACCTCCTTCAACCCCCTTTCCTACCTCCATCCCCTTTCCTTCACCATTCCCCCTTCCTTACTCTTTCCTCACCCCCATTCCCTCTCACCTCCCTCACCCCCTCCCTATAACACATCCTCCCTCCATCTTCCCATTTTCCATTCCCCCTATCCTCTTCTCTTTCCCCGTTTTCCTCCCCTCTTTTCCTTCCCCCCTCCCCAAAACACTTCCTCCCCCTCCCCCAACATCCCCATTCCTAACCACTCCCCCCCCCCCGTCGCAACAGGTCACCGTTAATTCCCCGAGGTCAACGTTACCTGGCGGCGACGATACACAGGTGAGCTAATCAACGTTGCCTCAGGTGATGTTGACCCTCTCCCCTCTGACCTCCAACTAACCCCCTCCCTTCCTACCCCCACCTTCTGACCTCACGACCCCCTTCTCTATCCTGCCCCCTCCCATTCACCTATTTCCACACCCCTCATCATCTTCCCCTTTCTCCCCTCCTCTGTCTCCCTTATCTCCCCCTCTTTCTTACTCCATAACCCCCCTTTCTACCCCCCCCCTCCCCCCTTTCTCTCTCTCTGCCCCCCTCCCTTTCCTTCTTATCTTCCATTTTTCTTTCTTTTTTTATATATTTCGTTTTTTTTTCTCAGTTTCCTTCTTCTATCTTTCTTCTATATTCCAACCTTTCCTTATTCTCTATTTTACTTTTTTTTTCTTTATTCCTTCCTTCCTTCCTCCCTTCCTTTCTCTTGAACACTCTTCCATCCCTCTTCACCCTATCCCTTTCACCAAGAACCTCCTCCTCCTCCCCTTCCTCTTCCCTTCCCTTCCTCCTCCTCCTCGTCCTCCCTTCCTCCCCTCCTCTTATGCAACACCTATTCACAAACACCCATTCAAGACCTCCTTTCTTCCCTATTCGAGCTCATTCACTCATTAAATCCCTTCCCTTTTCTTTTTTCTTTTCTTTTTTTCTTCTTTATTCTCTCTGTCTCACTCTCCCATTATTCTCCTTCTTCACTTCTCTCTCTCTCTCTCTCTCTCTCTCTCTCTCTCTCTCTCTCTCTCTCTCTCTCTCTCTCTCTCTCTCTCTCTCTCTCTTTGTGGTGGGCCTTTAATCACCTCTTCTTAATCTCATATGTTTCCCTTTCCCTTCTCTCTCCCTTTTTCTTCTCTCCCTCTCTTTCTTTCTCTCTCTCTCTATCTATTGTTCATCTTCCTCTTCACTTTTTTTTCAGTTCTATTCTTTCCTTATTCTTTCTTTTATTTTCCTTTTTTTTTACTTTCCTGCCTTCCTTCATGTTTTCCTTTTTCTTCCTCCCTTCGTATATCTGTTTTCCTTCCTTCCTTCCTTCCTTCCTTCCATCCTTCCTTGCTATTTCTGATTTTGCATTCGTTCACTTTTCTTTCATTCTTTCCTTCCCTTTCTTCGTTCTCTCTCTCTCTCTCTCTCTCTCTCTCTCTCTCTCTCTCTCTCTCTCTCTCTCTCTCTCTCAGTCTATTGTTCATCTTTCTCTTTTCTTTATCTCCTCTTTTTCTTGTTGGTCTTTTGGTACATTTTCCCTCTCTATCCTTTTCTTTCTTTCTTTTTTTTGTCGTCTTCTTCCCCTTCTTCTTCTTTCCTTCTCCCTCTCTTTCTCTTCACTCCTTATCTCTCTTTGTTATTGGTCTTTTAGTAGTTCATTCATGTATTCCCTTTCTTTCCCTTCCTTCTCTCCTTCTTTCATCTCTCCCTCTCTTTCTTCTCTCCTCCCATTGTTCATTTCTCTCTTCACTTCTCTCTCTTTCCCTGTTGGTCTTTCAGTACAATTCCATTCATTCTCTCTCAAAAACCTTCTCATTCATTGTTCTTTTTTTCCTCTTCTTTCTCTTCTATTATCAAGAGTCGCCACGCACCTTTGGCCACACCTGTTCATCACCTGTGTGTGGATTTAATTAAGGGAAGGTGTGTGGGCAGGTAAGTGGAGGGAGGAAGAGGAAGAAGAGGTTACGAAAGGGAGCAATGGTGCGGTAAAGGTAAGAAAGAGGGAAAGAGAAGAGGCATTAAGTGGTAAGTGTGTCTTTGGGAGTTTTAGGTAAGGTGAGGTGAGGTTTGGTTTTTGCGGGTAAATGAAGGGAAGAAGGAAGAGGTTAAGAAGAGGAAAGAATAAAGAAAAAGAATGAAAGGAAGGTGGAAACTAAGTAAAATCAGATAGAATAAGTAAAGAAGAAAGGAACCCAAAACAAATTAAAGAAAAGATGAAAGGAAGAAAAGAAGACAAAAACAGATAGAGTAAGTAAAGAAGGAAGGAACGAAGGGAAGAAGGAAACAGAAACAGATAAAGCAAGTAAAGGAAGAAGGAAGAAAGGAAGGGAAGCAGATAAAGTAAGTAAGGATGTAAGGAAGAAAGGAAGGAAGGAAGCAAACGAAGATAGATTAAGTAAGAGAGAAAGACAGGATAGAGAGAAAATAATAAAGGAAGAAAAGGAAGAAGGAAGCAGAAAGAGTAGGAAAGGAAGGAGGGAAACAAAAGAAGATAGACTAAGCAAGGGAGAAAAACAGGACAGAAAGAAAATAATGAAGGAAGAAGTGCAGGAAAAAGAAAAAAAAGAAAAGGAAAAAGGAAAATGAATGAATGAATGAAAAACTAAATAAGAAAGAAAGAAAATAATGAGGGAAGAAGTGCAGGAAAAAGAAAAAATAGAAAAGGAAAAAGGAAAATGAATGAATGAATGAAAAACTAAACAAGAAAGAAAGAAAATAATGAAGGATGAAGAGCAGGAAAAAGAAAAAAAAGAAAGAATAAAAGGAAAAACGAAAATAAATGAATGAAAAACTAAATGAGAAGGAAATAAAGAGGTAATAAAAAATGAAAGTAAGAGAGGAGAGGCAGGCGAGGGATTCGAACCTGAGCATGACACCACGAACCGTTCAACCAGTCAGCCAGTCATCCAGTCACGTGACACGACAATGGTGAGGCAAGAATGGCCGATGATAATGGCAGGGCAACTATCACTATTATTATGCCTCCTCCTCCTCCTCCTCCTCCTCCTCCTCCTCCTCCTCCTCCTCGGTCTGTCTCTTCCATCATTTTTTTTCTGTTATCTGTCCATCATTTTCTTCTGCAATATTTCCGTGTTTCTTTCCTCTCTTTCCTCTTGCATTTAACTTCCTTCCTCTTCTTCTTCTTCCTCCTCCTCCTCCTCCTCCTCCTCCTCCTCCTCCTCCTCCTCCTCCTCCTCCTCCTCCTCCTCCTCCATCTCTGTCTGTCTCTTCCATCATTTTTTTTCTGTTATCTTTCCATCATTTTCTTCTGCAATATTTCCATTTTTTCCTCTCTTTCCTCTTGCCTCCTTCCATTTAACTTCTTCCCTCCTCCTCCTCCTCCTCCTCCTCCTTCATCTCTGTCTGTCTCTTCCATCATTTTTTTTCTGTTATCTGTCCATCATTTTCTTCTGCAATATTTCCATTTTTTCCTCTCTTTCTCTAGCCTCCTTCTATCTAACTTCTTTCCTCTTCCCCCTTCTCCTCCTCCTTCCTCTTCTTTTCTTCATTTCCCTCTCCCATTTCCCTTTTCTTACACCTCTTCTCTTCTGTCTCTCCCTTTCCCTTCTTTATCTCCCCTTTGCCCCATCTCTCTCTCTCTCTCTCTCTCTCTCTCTCTCTCTCTCTCTCTCTCTCTCTCTCTCTCTCTCATCTCTTTCCTCTTCGTTATTAAACACACACACACACACACACACACACACACACACACACACACACACACACACACACACACACACACACCTCCCAATCAATCTATCCACCACACTAACACACACACACACACACACACACACACACACACACACACACACACATTCTCCCTCCTCCTTATCAGACCCTCTCCGTGTGTGTGTGTGTGTGTGTGTGTGTGTCGTGTGTGTGTGGAATTGTGTCCTGTGGCCTCCTCCTCCTCCTCCTCCTCCTCCTCCTCTTCCTTCTCCTCTGAATCATCAAACTCATCCTTCAACTCCTACTCCTCCTCCTCCTCCTTCTCCTCCAAGTTTTTTTTAGCTACAAACCAACTCAAGAACTAGAAACAATGGTCTATTTCCAAGCGAAGGATGCAATACAGACATCGGCATGAGTTCCTTCTCCAGCCGAGTCACACGCCACTGGAACGACCTCCCTGCTCAAGTCGTAAGTGCAGACACCATCAACTCTTTCAAAAATCGCATCGACCGTTACTAAACTGAACGTGCGGACCGAAGGCTTCCTGTTGGCTGTCTTTTTATGTTTCCATGTTTCCTCCTCCTCCTCCTGCTACTACTACTACTACTACTACTACTACTACTACTACTACTACTATCACTGTTACAACCACAACGACACCTGCCTTCCTTACCCCAAATCTCTCTCTCTCTCTCTCTCTCTCTCTCTCTCTCTCTCTCTCTCTCTCTCTCTCTCTCTCTCGCTCTCTCTCTCTCTCTCTCCCCCGCGCCCGCACACGCCCGCTGGCCGCCCCTGACACGCCCCGAAGCTCCTGTCAGCAGAGAGGTGAGCAGCGCGTTCCCACGGTGGGCAGGTGAGGAGGAAGGGGGAAGGGGGAGGAAGGGGGACAAAGGAAGGAGGGGGGGAAAAGAGGACAAGGCAAGGAGGGAAGAGGAGGAGGAAGGGAGGGAAGGGAGGGAGAGAGGGATAAGAAGAGTAGATTGAGGAAGAAGGAAGAAGAGAGGAAGGGAGAAAGGGAAGCAAAGAGGGGAGGTAAGGACTGGATAAAGGAGGGAGAGGGAAGGACAAGGGAAAAAACAGGGGTGGAAAGGGGGAGAGACAGAGAGGGAAAAGGGAGGGAGGAAACAGAGAGAAGTAGAGACAGAAAGAAGAAGTAAGGAAGGACAAGAGCATAAACGAGAGTGGAAAGAAGAGAAGATAGGGAAGAAGGAAAGTTAGTGAGAAATGAGAAATGGAAGGAGAGGAAGAGAGGATGAAAGAGAAGAGGAAAGGAGAGAGGAAGGAAGCGGTTAAGTGAAGGAAATTCAAAGGAAGGGAAGAAGAGGAGGAAGGGAGGGAACGATAGGGAAAGTTTTGAAGAGGAGGGAGTGAAAGAGAACCCGAGGAAGAGAGGAGAAGAGAGAACACGATACCAAACGAGACGAAGAGAGAGAAACAGAGGAAGAGAAAGAGACAGAGAAAGACGAGAAGCAAAGAGAAAAGAGATAAAGAGCCACAGAGAGAGAGAGAGAGAGAGAGAGAGAGAGAGAGAGAGAGAGAGAGAGAGAGAGAGAGAGAGAGAGAGAGAGAGAGAGAGAGAGAGAGAGAGAGAGAGAGAGAGAGAGAGTAAAAGCAAAATGAAAACACAAACAGAAAATGAGAAATATACAGACAGAAAACAGACAAACAAACAAACAAACAAACAAACAGACAGACAGACAGAGAGACAGAGAAAGAGAACAGAAGCCAACAACCCCAAACCAGGCAAGGCAAATCGACCCTTAATCCCTCTACGATACAAGGCCGAAAATTGAATGACGACGGACAGGTAACATCCTCACACCTGCCTCCATCTTCCCCCCTCCCCCTCCCCCCCTAGATCCCTCACCTGCCCCGCGCGTCGCCAGGTGGCCCCCGCAGCCCCAGGATCAGCACCCCCAGACCCGCTCCGCCCCAGGACAAGCCCCCAGCAGTCCCCAACAGCAAACCCCTCCTCCCCCTCCCCTTCACTTCCTTTCCCCTTCCCCTTTCCCTTCTCGTCAGATGGAGATGGGATGGAAGGGAGGGGATGGGAGAAGAGAAGAGGAAGGGATGGATGAGAGGAAAGCGGAGGATAAGGGAAAGAAAGGAAGGGGAGAGAAGAAGGGGAAAGGAGGATGGATGGGAAGGGAAAGCAAGAGAAGGGAGGGAAAAGGACTGGATTGATGGGGAGGGAAGAGAGGGAGAGGATAGTGGGTGAAGGAAGGGAAGGTGAAATGAAAGTGAAGAGGAAGGGAGGGAGGGAAAGGGAAGGGAGAAGAATGGGAAGAGAAGAGACGAGTGGAAGGGAATGAAGGGGAGGGAGAGGATAGGGGAAGAACGAAGGGAAGGAGAGATGAAAGAATGGATGGGAAGGGAAGAGGAGAAAGAGAGAAGTGGAAGGGATGGGTGGGAAGGGAAAGGAGAGAGAAGGGGAGAATAAGGGTAGAGAGAAGAGACGGAAAGGAGTAAGAAGAGAAAATGGTGGAAGGGGAAGGGATGGGTGGGAAGGGAAAGGAGAGGGAAGGGGAGAATAAGGGTAGAGAGAAGAGACAGGGAAAGGAGTAAGAAGAGAAAATGGTGGAAGGGAAGGGAAGGAAACGGAAGGGAAGGGAGAATAGTAGAAGAAAGAAAGGAAGGAGGGAACAAGAGAGGGAGAGAGAGAAGAGAGGAAGATAGATGGGACAGGAAAGGGAGATAAAAGGAAAAGAAAAAGAAGAGAAAAAGAGAAGAGGGAAAGAGAAGGTGAATAAAGATTACCTTCTCTCCCTTTCCTCCTCCTCCTCCTCCTCCTCCTCCTCCTCCTCCTCCTCCCTGCCTTCCATCGCCAACGGAGGTAAACAAAACATCACGTGACCTCTGAGGCGTTAAGATGAGAGAGAGAGAGAGAGAGAGAGAGAGAGAGAGAGAGAGAGAGAGATAATGATGATGATAAGAGAAAACATATGTATGATAGAGAAAGAGGAAGCGGAGGAAGAAGGAAGAGGAAAAGCAAAAAAAAATAAGGAAAAAAAACAAGTACAGAACAAAGACGGTGAAGAAGAGAAAGAGAAAAAGCAAAAAAGAACAGTAGATGAGGAAAGGAAGGAGACGAGGAGAAAAAAGTAGCAGAAAGAAAAGAGAAAAAAATAAGAGAAGAATATAGAAATCAAGGAGGAGGAAGAAGGAGGAAGAGGAGGAAATGTTTATAAGAGGAAGAAAAAGATGGGGAAAGAAGAAGACGAGAGAAGAAAAAAAACTAGCAGAGGAGAAAAAAAAAATAGGAGAGAAAAAGAAGGAAACCAAGGAGGAGGAGGAGGAAAAAAGAAGGAAGAAGGGAGGAGGAAAAGTTTATAAGAGTAGGCAACGGACGAGGACGATGAGTAAGGATGACAAAGGAAGTGAGGAGGAGGAGGAGGAGGAGGAGGAGGAGGTAGTGGTGTTTGGTGATGGGATACGCCCTTCCGCCCTCCCCTCCCCCACGCACCTCCACCATCACCTGCTCCTCGCGTCATTATCCCGGGCAGGTAATTAGAGGCGGAAATACCTGAGAACCACGCCGTAACATCGACCTTATTGACGTCACCTTCGCTACTACTACTACTACTACTACTACTACTGCTACTACTACTACTACTACTACTACTATCATTCTTTCCTCTCTACTACATCTCTTTCTCCTCCTCCTCCTCCTCCTCTTCTTCTCAAGGTCAACTCCCCCAAACCACCGACAAATAAGATCAGATTCTCTATTTAGTTCATTAACAACTTTCCTTTCCCGTCTGTAGTAGTAGTAGTAGTAGTAGTAGTAGTAGTAGTAGTAGTAGTAGTAGTAGTAGTAGTAGTAGTAGTAGTAGTAGTAGTAGTAGTAGATGAAGATGAAGAAATGGAAGACGAAGAGAAGGAAAGAAGTTGGAGGAGGAGGAGGAGGAGGAGGAGGGAAAATGCTGAGCTGACCTGACACAAGGGAGAGGAAGTCCTACCTCCTCCTCCTCTTCCTCCTCCTCCTCCTCCTTCTCCTCCTCCTCCCACAACCACCTCATTCTTGTCTTCCTTTCACCTTTCTTGTTCCTTTTGTCTATCATTCCTTTTTTTTTCTCTTCTTTCTCTCATTTTTCTTCCTTTTCCTCATGATTATAAAACTGTTTCCCATTTTGTGAAGAAGAAGAAGAAGAAGAAGAAGAAGAAGAAGAAGAAGAAGAGGAAGGAAAAGAAGAAGAAGAAGAAGAAGAAGAAATAAAGAAACAAATAAAACAAAGACCACCACCACCACCACTACTAACAAGAACAACAACAACAACAACAACAACAACAACAAAAGCGAGATCGAACAGGTGTAGGTAAGATTACGTCATTCTCTCTCTCTCTCTCTCTCTCTTCGTAATTTCCTTCATTTCCTCTCTTCTTTTATTTACCGCAGTTTCCTCCATCTCTCTCTACCTCTCCTCCTCCATCTCTCTCCTTCTCTCCCTTACGTCTCTCTCTTCCTCTCTTTCCTTATTCCTCCTCTTCCTATTCTCTCCTATTCCATCTCTCCTCCTATTCTTCCTATTCCTATTCTTTTCTATTCCGCTTTTGTCAATCTTTCTTTCTCTCTCCCTCTTTCATACCTTACTCTCTCTCTCTCTCTCTCCCCTTTCTTCTTACCTTTCCTCCTCCCTTTTCCCGACCTCTTTTCTTCCTCTTTCTTTCTCTTTTCCTCCCTCCTCCATACTTCTCTCTCCCTCTCTATCCTTTCTTCCTTTCCTTTCCTCCTCATCCCTTCTCTTCCTGTCATTAGCGAAAGGAAAAAAATAATGCAAGGAAGAAAAAAAAATCCTTACTCTAAATACCTTGCTTAACCTTCTTGGAAAATACTAAATAAATAAATAAATAAATAAATGGAAAAATAAAATAAATACAAAATAATATGAAAGTTTGAGAGGAAAAATATGCACGAGAGAGAGAGAGAGAGAGAGAGAACAACGCGATGCTGGAAGGCTCTGGGGGCATTTCCTGTTATGCACACACACACACACACACACACACAAACACACACACACACACACACACACACACACACACACACACACACACAAGCACTAAGACCGCTATTTCAATTTTTTTTTCCTCTTCTTCCTCTTCTTTATCACCCTAGTTAACTTCTTTCTCATCCACCTCTTCTTCTTTCCTCCTCCTCCTCCTCCTCCTCCTCCTCCTTGACCTCCCTCCACGCCCCGACGAACACTCAGCAAGGAGGAAAAAAGAATAAACGAGAGAAAAGTTAAGAAAATGCTAATGAGCTCGGCGGATCAGAAATTATCGTACATGTAATATTCCTGTTTCTTTCACGCTTCAGGAACCTCGTGTGTGTGTGTGTGTGTGTGTGTGTGTGTGTGTGTGTGTGTGTGTGTGACCTATGACCTTCCTCCTCCCTATTAATTTCCTCCCCAATTCCCCTTGGTCCGTCCTCTGCTCTTCCCCTTCCATTCCCTTCCCTCCCCATCACTCCTTAACCCCTTCCCTTCAGTCAATCCCATTCCTCTCTTTGCCCTTTCATTCCCCTTCCTTCCCCATCAAAATTACCTCCATTTCCCTTCAATCAATCCCATTCCCCTTCCTTCCCCATCAAAACTACCTCCATTTCCCTTCAGTCTATCCCATTCCCCTCTTCTCCCCATCATTCCCCTTCCTTCCCCATCAAAACTACCTCCATTTCCCTTCAGTCTATCCCATTCCCCTCTTCTCCCCATCATTCCCCTTCCTTCCCCATCAAAGCTACCTCCATTTCCCTTCAGTCTATCCCATTCCCCTCTTCTCCTCATCATTCCCCATTCCCTTCAGCCAAACTTATGCCCTTCCTCTCCCTCTCCATCAGTTTTAACTCATTTTCCCTCACTTTCCTCCCATCCAAGCCCTTCCCCATCACTCCTACCCCTTCCTCATAGTCTATCGCCTCACCAACCCCTCCTCTCCCACATCTCCAACTATTCCCTATCACTCTTTTACCCATTCCCTATCCCCAACCATTTCCCATCACCTCTATACCCTCTTCCCCCATACCCCCTTCCTATTTTCGACCCCTCTTTCACATCCCCCTTTTCACAGCCTATCAACCAGCCACAATTCCTCCTCCTCCTCCTCCTCCTCCTCCTCCTCCTCCTCCTTCCTTCCCTCCCTCCCCCTCCGGCCAATCCCCCAGCGCCTCGGGCCGACAAGAAGGAGCAGTAAAACGTCACTTTCCGGGAAAATGACCCCGGAGTTCACGCCAGAAACCCCGTTACTCGGCACGGGGGAGTCAGGCGAAGGAGGGGACGGAGGGGGGACGGAGGATTTGGACCATGGGCCCGGGGGGTGGGGGCAAAAGAGAAGGATGGAAGGGAAGGAGGGGAAGGAGAAGAATGGAAGGGAAGAAGAGTGGGAGGGGATGGATGAGTATGAGAGGGAAGGGATAGAGATGGTGGATGATGGAGGGGAAGGAGCAGGAAGAGAGGGAAGGGGTAGGAGATGAAGGATGATGGAAGGGAAAGGAGGGGAGGGGATTGAGGAGCAGCCAAGGGGGAGGGGATGGAGGATGTGAGGAAAGGAGGGAAGGAATGAAGGAATATGGAAGGGGGGGAAGGGATGGACGAGGAAGGGAAGGGAGGAAAGGAAGAAGGAAGATTAGAAGGAAGGGGTAAGGAAGAATGGAGAGGAAAGGAAAAAGATGGAGGGAGTTGAATGGTAGATAGGGAAGGAGGTGAAAAGAGAAAGAAAGGAGGAGGAGAAAGAGAACAAGGGAGAGGAAAGGGGAAGATAAAGAAGGGAGGATATGAGAGATAAAAGTGAGGAGAAAAGAAAGAGAGAAATGGAAAGAAAAAGTATAAAAGGAACAAAGACATGACTGGAGGAAGAAATATGTATGAAGGGAGAGACATGGAGAGGAAAAAAGGGGAGGAAAGAGAAACGAAGGGAGGGAGAGTGACAGAGAAAGTGAGGGGGGAAATGGAAGCAAGGAGGAAGGAGAAACAAAGGGAGGAAGAGGAACGGAGAAAGGAAGGTAGATAAAGAAAAGGAAAGGGAGAGAAACAAGGGAGAGAGGGAGAGGAACGGAGGAAGGAAGGAATGAAGATAAAGAGAAGGAAAGGGAGATAAACAAGGGAAAGAGGGAGAGGAACGGAGGAAGGAAGGAATGAAGATAAAGAAAAGAAAAGGGAGAGAAACAAGGGAGAGAGGGAGAGGAACGGAGGAAGGAAGGAATGAAGATAAAGAGAAGGAAAGGGAGATAAACAAGGGAGAGAGGGAGAGGAACGGAGGAAGGAAAATAAAAAGAAGGAAAAGGAGAGAAAGGAGGGAGATAAATAGCAGGTAGAAAAGAGGGAGGAATTGAAAGGAAGAGGAAAAGCAAAGCGATGGAAGGAGGAGAAAGGGAGGGAAGAACAGGAGGAGGAATATGAAAAAAAAGGGGGAAGGGGAGGTAAGAAGGGAGGAATCAAGAAGTATGGAAAGAAGAAAAAAACAAGAAAGAGAAAGGAAAGACGGAGAAAGATTTAATGGAAGAGGAAGAGGGAGGGAGGGAGGGAGGGAGGAGGAGGAGGAGGAGGGAAAAAAGAGGGGAGGGCCACTGTTTGTCTTTTCAATTGTTATTCTTTGTGAAGCGGCTGAGTCAGGGAAGAGAGGAGGAGGAGGAGGAGGAGGAGGAGGAGAGAGGATGTGAATTTTATTTTAACAAGTCGTCGAAAGAGAGAGAGAGAGAGAGAGAGAGAGAGAGAGAGAGAGAGAGAGAGAGAGAGAGAGAGAGATGGACAGACATAGACAGACAAACAGACAAACTTAATGATGTGCCTCTGAATGCATGTGTGTGTGTGTGTGTGTGTGTGTGTGTGTGTGTGTGTGTGTGTGTGTCATTAGTGTCCAGCTTGAATAAAACAAGCTTGACATTGACGAAGATAAAAAAAAAAAAGTGCGTTGAAGAACTTGAGCGTGATGTTTTATTTTTGAGCTTCATACAGAGACAGACAGACAGACAGACAGATACCTTGCGCCCTTTCTTCTTTTCCTCCTTCTTTTCCATTTTTTTTTGTCCTTTCTATTTCGCTTTCTTCCCTTCCACATATTCTTTTTCCTTCTTTTCTTCCTTTTCTTAGTCTTTTTTTGCTTTCTTCTCTTTCTTCATCCTTTTCTATTCCTTCTTTCTTTTTCTTTTCCTTCTTTCTTTTCTATTTCTTATTCTTATTCTTATTCTTATTCTTATTATTATTATTATTATTATTATTATTATTATTATTATTTTTCCTCCTCTTCCTCCTCCTCCTCCCACGCACTGCAGGTGAACGCTTCTTCCCCCCTCCCCCTCCCGCCAGGTGGTGACGTCGAGACAGGTAAGACTGTCACAAAGTAATTACCTGCGATTCTTTGTAATAACTCGGTAATTATGAAGTTTGAATCAGACTGACTGACTGATTGACTGACTGGTTGGCTGGCTGACTTACTGACTAGGTGACTGACTGGGTGACTGGCTGATTGACTGATTGACTTCTTCTCTTCCTCCTCCTTTTCCTCTTCTTTTTTTCCTTCTATTTCATTTCTCTCTTCCATTTATTCTTCTTCTATTTTTCATAATCTTTCTTTTTTTTTTTTTTTACGGAGTTTACGGAGTAGGTAAGTAAGAAACTGACTGACTGACTGACTGACTGATCGACTGACTGACTGACTGACTGACTGACTGACTGATCGACTGACTGACTGACTGACTGACTGACTGACTGATTGACTGACTAACTGACTGACTGACTGACTGACTGACTGACTGACTGACTGACTGACTGATCGACCAACTAATTGAATAACCACGTAATAGCCTTACTAATTAACATATTACCTACCTATTTACCCAACTTAAAACACTAATTAACAAACAGATAAACTAAATAAATAGAGTAATTTCTAAACTACATCATTATTATCAGTTTTTTCTTATCTAACTTTAACAGATAAATAAATAACAAAAGAGAAAGAAAAAAATGAAGGGAAGAAAAAAGAAAGGAGAGAATGAAGGGAAGAAAGAAAGAAATGAGAGGAAACTGAAGAAAACAACAGAAAGAAGAAAAAAGAAAGAAGGAAACAATGAAGAAAGAAATGAGGAAACTGAAGAAAACAACAAAAAGAAGAAAAAAAGAAAGAAGGAAAGAATGAAGAAAGAAATGAGGAAACTGAAGAAAACAACAAAAAGAAGAAAAAAGAAAGAAGGAAAGAATGAAGGGAAGGAAGAAAGAAATGAGGAAAGTGAAGAAAACAACAGAAAGAAGAAAAAGAAAGAAGGAAAGAATGAAGGGAAGGTAGAAAGAAATGAGGAAAGTGAAGAAAACAACAAAAAGAAGAAAAAAGAAAGAAGGAAAGAATGAAGGGAAGGAAGGAAGAAATGAGGAAAGTGAAGAAAACAACAAAAAGAAGAAAAAAGAAAGAAGGAAAGAATGAAGGGAAGGAAGAAAGAAATGAGGAAAGTGAAGAAAACAACAAAAAGAAGAAAAAAGAAAGAAGGAAAGAATGAAGGGAAGGAAGGAAGAAATGAGGAAAGTGAAGAAAACAACAAAAATAAAAAAGAAAGAAGGAAAGAATGAAGGGAAGGAAGAAAGAAATGAGGAAAGTGAAGAAAACAACAAAAAGAAGAAAAGGGGAATAGGGAAAAAAAAGAGATAATGAAGGAAATGATTACCTTCAACATGAACATCAATCCATCATCATTATGGCCATTACTCAGCTCCTCCTCCTCCTCCTCCTCCTCCTCCTCCTCCTCCTCCTCCTCCTCCTCCTCCCTTTCCTTCTTCTTTTCCTATTTCTATATCATCCTCTCTCTCTCTCTCTCTCTCTCTCTCTCTCTCAAGGCAGAAAACGCATCTCATTTCCTTAACTCCTAAAATATGCAAGACGAAATTGACAACTTGGAAGAAAGAGAAGGAGGAGGAGGAGGAGGAGGAGGAGGAGGAGGGTGTGGTTTTGTCTTTGTTCATGTGTATCTTGGTGTTACATCTTCTTGGGGAGGAGGAGGAGGAGGAGGAGGAGGAGGAGGAGGAGGAGGAGGAAAATATAAAGACTAAAAAGAAGAACAAGAAGAACAAGATTAGCGTGGAGAACAAGATGAAGAACAAGAATAATAAGAAGAAAACGAGGAGGAGGAGGAGGAGGAGGAGGAGGAGGAGGAGGAAGAAGAAATGACCTCATATGACACCTGCTCCCTTTCTCCCTCCCTCCTCCCTTTCTTCCTCCATCCATTTCCTCCTCCACCATTCCCGTTTCTTTATCTCCCTCATCTCCCACACTCCTCCTTTATCTCCCCTTCATCACGGATTCCCAGTTATTTCCTCCCTTTCTTCCTCCTCCTCCTCCCTTTCCTTCCTCTCTTCCTCCTCCCTGTCTTTGTCCCTCTGTTCTCCCTTGTTTTCGCACATTCCCCACCCTTCCGTCCTCTCTCTCTCTCTCTCTCTCTCTCTCTCTCTCTCTCTCTCTCTCTTGATTAATAAGATTTTAAAATATGGATGTCTTCTTTTTATAAGCAAGGAGGAGGAGGAGGAGGAGGAGGAGGAGGAGGAGGAGGAGGAGGTGGAGGAGGAGGAGGAGGAGGAGGAGGAGGAGGAGGAGGAGGAGGAGGAGATAATATAAAATAGTTAAACAGGAAAAACAGATGAATAGAAAAAAATAGATAAATGAAAAAATAGATAAATAGACAGATAGATAGATAGACAGACAGATAGATAGATAGATAGATAGATAGACAAATGAAAATAAGGAAAAAAGTCAATATTGCTTTAGATAAAAAAAAATATTAAAAAACTTATACAGAACATTTACATAAGCTGAGAGAGAGAGAGAGAGAGAGAGAGAGAGAGAGAGAGAGAGAGAGAGAGAGAGAGAGAGAGAGAGAGAGAGAGAGAGAGAGAGAGAGAGAGAGAGAGAGAGAGAGAGAGAGAGAGAGAGAGAGAGAGAGAGAGAGAGAGAGAGCGTTATTAGTTATTGACACCTCTGACTCATTAACACAAGGACAGGTACGAACAGGTAAGAGTAGAAAGGAAGGAAGGAAGGAAGGAAGGAAAGGGAGGAAAGGAAGGAAGGAAGGTAGAAAGGAAGGAAAGGAAAGAAAGAAAAGAAGCAGAAGAGAAAAGGGAAGGTGAGAAGAAAGGAAGAGGGAAATGAATGAAGGAAGGAAGGAAGGAAGGAAGGAAGGAAGAATGGAAAGAAAGGCTAAGAAAGAAGGGAAGAAAGAAAGGACGGAGAAGAGGAAAGGAAAGGAAGGATGGAACCAAGCAAAATAGAGGAAGAATAAAGAAAGGAAAAGAGGGAAGGAAGGGAGAGAGGAAGGAGGAAAGAAAGGAAGGAAAGTGGGTAAGAAAGCTAAAAAAAAAAAAGGGATTGAAAGAAGGAAGCAAGCAAAATAGAGTAAAGGAAGGAAGAAAGTGAGGAATAGAGACAGAGAAGGAAGATAGGAAGGAAGACAGGAGGGAAAAAAAAAACAGGGAGGAGAGCAGGAAGGGAGGGAGGGAGGGAGGGAGGGAGTAAATAAATAACAGCAATAACAGTGGTGATGATGGTGGTGATGGTGATGATGATGGTAGCAGCCCCCCCTTACCCCCTCCCCACTTCATTGCCTACCTTGCAAACCACCCGCCCACCCTGATTACACGTTATTCTCCCTTCCTCCCTCTTCCTTCTTCCTACTCCTCCTATCTACATCTTCATCACTCCACACAACTCCCTCCTCTTCATTCTCCTTCTCTTCGTTTCCTCTTCTTCACCTATCACCATTTTCCTCTCTCCTTTCTTTCTTCCTTCCTTCCTTCCTTCCTCCTCCTCCTCCTCCTCCTCCTCCTCCTTTTTCTCCGTCTCTTTTTTTCCTCCTCTTCACCTATTATCATTCTCCTCTTTCCTTCCTTCCTTCCTCTCCTCACCGTCTTCTTTTCCTCCCTCCTCTCCATTGCTCCACCCATCACCCTCCTCCTCCTCCTCCTCCTCCTCTTCCTTCTCCTTTTCTTTGTCTCCTACTTTTCACCAATTATCATTTTCCTCTTTCCCTCCTTTCCTTCCTATCTCCTTACTTTTTTTCCTTTTCTTCCTTCCCTCCTCCATTTTTCCTCCCTCCATATATCTTTCCTTCTTCACCGCCTATATATTCCTCTTCTAACCTCTAATTTTCCTTCTTTCCTCCTTTCTTTCCTCCAAATCTTCCCTTCTCTTACCTACCTCTCTTTCCTTTCCTTCCCTTCTCTTCTCTCTCACTCATTCCATCTTTCACTTTTATTCTTCTTTTCTCCATTCCAGTTTTCCTACCTCTCCTCTCCTTCTCTTCCCTTCTCTTCTCTCTCACCCATTCTGTCTTTCCTTGATATTCCTTCCATTTTCTCTTCTCCTCTCCCATCACTCCTTTCCTTCTCTTCCACTTTCTCTCCCTCACACTGTTTTCCCGTTTTTCCTTCCCTCTATTCCTCTTCTCTCTTCTCCTCTCCCTTCCTCTCATTTATCCAACCTTTCCCTTTCATTCCCTCCTCCCACTCCTCTTCTCCCATTTCTCCTCTTTCATCCTTTCCTCTTTCCCATGTACCGTTCATTCTCCACCTTCCCTCTTTCTCCCCTCTCCCCCCTCCCCCCCTCACCTGTCTTAATCGCCGGGTAAACACAGGTGAGTCCCTTCTCAGATTAAGGTATTGACACGGAAATCTGTGAAGCCAAGTTGAAGGTTTTACGCGTGAGGTGAACTTGACAGCGCGCAAAGGTAGGAAATACAGGTGTGAGGGCGTGTTTTCTTCCTTTCCTTCTTTATTTATTTATGTATCTATTTATCTATTTATGTATTTGTCTCTCTATCTAGCTATCTCTATCGATCTATCTATCTTTCTCTGTAGTATTGGTAATGATGGTGGTGGTAGGGATAGTAGTAGTAGTAGTAGTAGTAGTAGTAGTAGTAGTAGTAGTAGTAGTAGTGTCGATGTTGTAGTAGTAATAGGTCAACCGTTGCCACCACCACCACCACCAACAACAACAACAACAACAACAACAAAACCAAAACCAACATCAATAACACCCATAATTATAGAAGGTAACTTGATAGAACGGCCTTATACACTACTACTACTACTACTACTACTACTACTACTACTACCATAACTACTACTAAAAGGATACAGACCAAAAATCTTACCCTCTTCTTCCTGCCTTTCCCTCCTCCTCCTCTTCCTCCTCCTCCTCCTCCTCCTCCCCTAAAACCATCACCACAAACTCTTTCAAACTTTCCTTTTCGGCTGAATCTTTTTTTTTTTTCTTTTCCCTCCCATCACCGCTCCGACAGCCATCCAATATTCATCTCTCTCTCTCTCTCTCAAATACACCTCCAGCAATATACCACTACTTCATTTCCCTTGCAATCTCCTCCTCCTCCTCTTCCTCTTCCTCCTCCTCCTCGCCCTCCTCCTCCTCCTCTGTAGATCCATTATTCAATAGCAACAGCATCAGCAACAGTAGTAGTAGTAGTAGTAGTAGTAGTAGTAGTAGTAGCTTGAGGCAAGTGTACGGATGGAGGAAGAGAGGGGAATAAGGAGGAGGAGGAGGAGGGGAGGATTGGGGAGGGGAAGGGATGGAGATGCGTGGTGATGGTGCTGGTGAGGGCATGGAGGTAGGAGGAAGGGTGTTGGGAAGTTAAGGTCAGTGTGATGTTGCCAGATTATCGTACTCAGAACCTCGTATTTACCGGATTCTGAGCCATAGCTATTGCCAAAGCACCAATAATTAACCATTTTTACGATAACTATATATGAAGGCAGTTATTGGGGTCGAGGATGCACTTTTTGGGGTTGGAAATCAGCAAACATGAGAGGCTGAGTACGACAATCTGACAACGTTGGGTCAGTGTGATGTTGAGGAGTTGGTGGTTCTCGTTGATGTTGAGGAGTTGGTGGTTCTCGTTGATGTTGAGGAGTTGGTGGTTCTCGTTGATGTTGAAGAGTTGGTGGTTCTCGTTGATGTTGAGGAGTTGGTGGTTCTTGTTGATGTTGAGGAGTTGGTGGTTCTCGTTGATGTTGAGGAGTTGGTGGTTCTCGTTGATGTTGAGGAGTTGGTGGTTCTCGTTGATGTTGAGGAGTTGGTGGTTCTCGTTGATGTTGAGGAGTTGGTGGTTCTCGTTGATGTTGAGGAGTTGGTGGTTCTCGTTGATGTTGAAGAGTTGGTGGTTCTCGTCTTAACTATCACCGCAGGAAGCTTGCTCCAGTGGCGGATGACTCGGTTCGAAAAGAGTGTCCCTATGAGCCGATTTCAAAGTCCAACACAGCGTCTTCGTAACAGCCCGAACCAAACTATAGAATCCCATACAATCCAAGAGGGTGAGGTCTTAGATGCCACGGTAAATACACAAGACTTTTCCCGTATAGTTTAATCAAATTTGTGAACTTAAATATAAACACCAGCCACTATACAAGGACATTTCGAAGGCTCTGGTACTGGTTTGGGAGCTTACTAACCCGTCATGGGGACCTGTACTACTGGCCCTATGTCTGTACTGCATCACCTCGCTTGACTTGGCTGACCTTTATTTCTGGGTCTCGGGTTGGTTTGGAGTGAAAATGATAAAAAGGTGGAATGATGACGTTAATGAGCTTGTTTCGGCATTTGAGGACTTTTAGCAGATCCCTGTGTAGTCTTCCTTTGTTTAATCTTTTCCAGTGTAAAGAGATGATTGCGTCGCCCAAGTCGCTTTTCATACAGCGGTGCCGTCAACGGTGTGATAGAAGGAGGAGGAAGAGGAAGAAGTGGAGGAGGAGGAAGAGGAAGAAGTGGAGAAGGAGGAGAAGGAGGAAACAGAGGAAAGGGAGAAGGAGGAAGCAGAGGAAAGGGAGGAGAAGGAGGAAGCAGAGGAAAGGGAGGAGAAGGAGGAAGCAGAGGAAAGGGAGGAGAAGGAGGAAGCAGAGGAAAGGGAGGAGAAGGAGGAAGCAGAGAAATGGGAGGAGAAGGAGGAAGCAGAGAAATGGGAGGAGAAGGAGGAAGGAGAGAAATGGGAGGAGAAGGAGGAAGCAGAGAAATGGGAGGAGAAGGAGGAAGCAGTGGACAGGTAGGAGAAGGAGGAGGCAGAGGAGAGGTTGGAGGAGGAGGAAGCAGAGGAAAGGAGGAGAAGGAGGAAGCAGAGAAGGAAAGGAGTAGGAGGAAGCAGAGGATAGGGATGAGAAGGAGGAAGCTGAGGATATGGAGAAGGATGAAGCAGAGGAGAAGGAGGAAGCAGAGGAAAGGGAGGAGAAGGAGGAAGCAGAGGAAAGGGAGGAGAAGGAGGAAGCAGAGGAAAGGGAGGAGAAGGAGGAAGCAGAGGAAAGGGAGAAGGAGGAAGCAGGGGAAAGGGAGGAGAAGGAGGAAGCAGAGAAATGGGAGGAGAAGGAGGAAGTAGAGAAATGGGAGGAGAAGGAGGAAGTAGAGAAATGGGAGGAGAAGGAGGAAGTAGAGAAATGGGAGGAGAAGGAGGAAGTAGAGAAATGGGAGGAGAAGGAGGAAGCAGAGTAATGGGAGGAGAAGGAGGAAGCAGAGGAAAGGGAGAAGGAGGAGGAGAGAGAGGAGAGAGAGAGAGGAGAAGGAGGAGAGAGAGAGAGAGAGAGAGAGAGAGAGGAGAGAGAGAGAGAGAGAGAGAGAGAGAGAGAGAGAGAGAGAGAGAGAGAGAGAGAGAGAGAGAGATAGAGAGAGAGAGAGAGAGAGAGAGAGAGAGAGAGAGAGAGAGAGAGAGAGAGAGAGAGAGAGAGAGAGAGAGAGAGAATATGCAGACAAAATCACTTATAATTCTCTCCTTCTGTAAAATGAATTCGAAAAGTTTGCGCGGATGAATTAACTGAGAGACACTGAGAAAAGGAAGACTGAAGAGAAAAAGGATGAATACGTGGAAGATAGAAAAATAAAAGTCTACCTCGGAGCATAAAATGGAAATACGAGTTCAGCGAATATATTCCAATTTATGCGACGCGCCCCCGAACGTTAGTCAGTATTCGAAAAAAATATGTAAACAGTATTATTAGTCCACACGAGCCGCTCTTTGTCGCGCCATATTCCCTCCCCCCCCCCCCCCCGCCCCCCCGAAAAAGGCTCTAAACACAATGTCGGTATGATTTTTAACCTGGTATAGCTGCAGGGATCATGTTTCTTAAAGGTCCCACAAGCGAGAAAATGAGAAAAAAAATCATCACTCACGCAAACCATTTCATATCTAATATATATCAACGCATTTGTGATCAGTTTATGCATCATCTATTTTTTGGGGGGGTTTATATCATGGCAAAAATGTGGCCCGTCGCTGCTACACGGTAAAGCCACAAATTTGGACCGTCGCTGCTACACGGTAAAGCCACAAATTTGGCCCGTCGCTGCTACACGGTAAAGCCACAAATTTGGCCCGTCGCTGCTACACGGTAAAGCCACAAATTTGGACCGTCGCTGCTACACGGTAAAGCCACAAATTTGGCCCGTCGCTGCTACACGGTAAAGCCACAAATTTGGCCCGTCGCTGCTACACGGTAAAGCCACAAATTTGGACCGTCGCTGCTACACGGTAAAGCCACAAATTTGGCCCGTCGCTGCTACACGGTAAAGCCACAAATTTGGACCGTCGCTGCAACACGGTAAAGCCACAAATTTGCCACGTCGCTGCTACACGGTAAAGCCACAAATTTGGCCCGTCGCTGCTACACGGTAAAGCCACAAATTTGGCCCGTCGCTGCTACCGGGTTAAGCTTTATGATACATTATATATATCAAAGGAAAGAGAGAAACAATGACTCACACAGGTGCTTTAACTACATCATTATCAAAGGGAAGAGCACACCAATAATTGACAAGAGTGAAACGACAAATCTTTCTCCTTATTCACTCGCTAAGTCAGTTTTCTTATTCACGAGCAAGACAAGTCAACAAAAGTAAGTAGTAGTCAGTCTGCAACACCTGGACCGAAGACGTGAGATGCAGAGTCAGTCTCTCTCAAATACACCTCCAGCAATATACCAGTACATCATTTCCCTTTCAATCTCCTCCTCCTCCTCCTCTGCAGATCCATTATTCAATAGCAACAGCATCAGCAACAGTAGTAGTAGTAGTAGTAGTAGTAGTAGTAGTAGTAGTAGTAGTAGTAGTAGTAGTAGTAGCACATCATCCCTCTCCTACGCCTCCCGCACTCTTCCCCTCCCCAATCCTTCTCCTCTCCTCTTCCTCCTCCTCCTCCTTATTCCCCTCTTTTCCTCCATCCAAAGACTTGCCTTAAGCTACTACTACATATATACCCAATTAACTACTACTACCACTACTATGCTGTGTGACTTTCATTTGTTTTTCCCTTGTTTTAATTCTCTTAGTTTTTACAGCAGGGGAGGAGGCTCAGAGGCAAAACAAAGACAAATAACAAAAACAACAACAAAAAGACCACTAGACACTGCCCCGAATATAAGTAGAAAGAACGAGAGGCGAAAAGAGAGGTCAATTTCGGGTTGGAGTAAGGAAAAAAGTGAGATGGGAGGCATACACTATACCTACACATGGCCTCAGTGCTCATTTCCGCTACACTGGGCCTTAGGGGTTGGAAAAGGGGGCGATTTTTGACACTAAACACATCTGGTATATCTCTTTCTTTTCCTGTTTTTGTTGTTGTTTTTCTGCTTATTCATTTATCTTTTTGCGAAACACCTTTGATAATGACATTGACCGTTACATTGTTGCGTCAGGAGTGTAGCGAGCGTTGGAGGAGGAGGAGGAGGAGGAGGAGGCTGGAATCTGCTCCTGGATACACGCGACAGCTGGAAAATGTAAGTACACACACACACACACACACACACACACACACACACACACACACACACACACACACACACACTTCCGGTCAGCCCAACACACACACACACACATACACACACACACACACAAGGTTTCACTTCTACGTACATGAGGAAGCAATCTAGTTACCCTTTCCCTCCCTTCCTTCCTTCTTCCTCCCTCCCTCTCTTCCTCCAATCCTTTCTCCCTCCCTCCCTCCCTTCCTCCGTTCAATATTGCCTCTCCTCTAGTGCTTTCGTCTCTCTCTCTCTCTCCATGTACTTTCGTTCTCTCTCGTCTCTCACTCTCCCTCTTTCTCTCTCTAAAACTTGTCACTCTCAAACTCACTCCCACGCTACACAAGTTCGCTCCTTCCCTCTCCCTTTCCTCCCTCTCTCCCTCCCCCTCTCCCTCTAAAGAACAACTGTTATCACTTAATATAACGCAGCGGGGAGGAGGGAGAGGAGGAAGGGGAGATAAGGGGGGAGAGAGAGGGGTGCGCTGCTGTCCACCAACTGACGTCTCTCTCTCTCTCTCTCTCTCAGGTGCTTCTCCTTATCTTAGAAACTAGACGCACCATGTTAAGATAATGACATGCTCTTCTCCAGACCCTCCTCCTCCTCCTCCTCCTCCTCCTCCTCTTCCTCTTCTTAATGCTTCTCCTCTTCCTCTTCCTCCTACAGTTCTGCTTCCATTAGTTATCAGTGTTCATGCTTCCTCCGAACTCTTCTTCTATCAATTCTTTTTCCTCTTTTTCTTCTTGTTGTTCTTCTTGTTCTTTCTTCTTGTTTTTTGCGTGTTTTTTCGTATTTATCTTGTTCTTTTTCTCGTTCTTCTTTTTCTAGTAAAAATAATAATAATAATAATAATAAAAAACAGCAATAATTAATATTTTCATCATTTTCATCTACTGTTCCTTCATCATCATTATCTCTTTCTTTCTTCTGTTTTCTTTTCATCATCACCATCATCACCTTCTTCTTCTTCTTATTATTATTATTATTATTATTATTATTATTATTATTATTATTATTATTATTATTATTATTATTATTATTATTATTATTAAACTTCCTCCTCCACCTCCTCTTTTCCATCTTCTATTCCTTTGTCTCCATGATTATCTCTATTTTCCTTCTACTTTCTCTACTTCATCAGCATCTCCTTTTTCTTGTTCTTCTTTTTCCTCCTCCTCCTCCTCCTCCTCCTCCTCCTCCTCCTCCTCCTCCTCCTCCTCCACATTTTCGTGACTTTGGAATTTTAATTATTTTACTCTTGAGGGTTCACTTTTATTAATGCTTACGGTCTCTCTCTCTCTCTCTCTCTCTCTCTCTCTCTCTCATTATTTACTCATACTCCATCACGACCCGGAACTAAGTCACGCTATGTCTTCCTCCTCCTCCTCCTCCTCCTCCTCCTCCTCCTCCTCTTCTTCTCCACTTTTACTCCCCTCCACCCCTTTCAGAACTCCACTCCAAATGCTTTCCACCCATTTTACCTCCACTCTCCTCCTCCTCCTCCTCCTCCTCCTCTTTATCTCCTATACTTCTTCCTCACACTTGTCTTCCTTAGTTCTCATCCCCTTTCATAAGATTGGCCTCCTCCTCCTCCTCCTCCTCCTCCTCCTCCTCCTCCTCCTCCTCCTCCAATCCTCCTCCTCCAATGTTCCTCCATCTCTTTATTCCCCTCTTTCTTTCCAAGTCACGTATGGGTAAAAAAAAATAGAGGGAAGGGAATAAGAGGAAAAGAGAAGGAAGGAAATTTACGAAAAGAGGAAACGAAGGAAAGCGAAAGGGACGAAGGAAAAGAAGATGATTATAGGGAGAGGGAGAAGAAAAAATAAATAACACAGGAAGACGAAGATAAAAACATGACTGGCAAGAAGGACAAAGAAAAAAAGGAAGAAAAAAAGAAAGACAGACAGGAAGAAAAAAAGAAAAAGAAAGAAGGAAAGACAGAAAGGAGGAAAGAAAGAAAAAGAAAGACAATGAAAAAATAAAAAATAAAAGAAAATGAAGAGATATAGAGGCAGGAAAGACAAAAGAAAAGAAAAAAACATGAGGGAATAAATGAATGAGAAAAAGAGAAAGAAGAAAGAAGAAATGAGCAAATATTAAAAAAGTTGAAAAACAAAAATGATAAGAGAGAGAGAGAGAGAGAGAGAGAGAGAGAGAGAGAGAGAGAGAGAGAGAGAGAGAGAGAGAGAGAGAGAGAGAGAGAATTAATACAAGAAAGTAGGAAATAAGGAAATAAAAAGGGTTGAAAGAGGGCAAAAGAGGAAAAAAAGAGGAAAGCAAAGAGAAAGAAGGGAAGGAAGATAGGACAAGAGGAAGGAAAGGAAGAGAGGGAGGAGAGAAGGGAAAGATAAGTGTTCTCTCTCTCTCTCTCTCTCTCTCTCACACACACACACACACACACACACAAGAAAGGCACCTTGAATTACTAAACCCATTTGTGTGTGTGTGTGTGTGTGTGTGTGTAATTAAGGTATGTTTGTTTGTTTGTTAATTACTCTGATTAGTCGCTGGTGCCCTTGACAAACAAAGAGGTGATTAACAGAAGTAGTAGTAGTAGTAGTAGTAGTAGTAGTAGTAGTAGTAGTAGTAGTAGTAGTAGTAGTAGTAGTAGTAGTAGTAAAAAAATATCCTCTTCCTGTCTCTCTTTTCCTAACTTTCCTCCTCCTCCTCCTCCTCCTCCTCCTCCTCTTTCCCAACCATCACCACCATCTTCCTTCACTCCCTCTTCCCTTCCTTCTCCATTTCATCCACTTCCTACTACACCCTTTCCTCCTTCCTTCCTTTTCCCTCCCTTCACTCTCAACTACTCTCCCTCTTCTACCTATCTCCCTCCTTCATTCCCTCTTACTTCCATTACACAAGCTTGTCTCTATCCTTATCCCTTCTTTCCTTCCTCCCTTCTGTTCTTTTCTTTTCCTCTCTTCTTTCCCCATCTTCCTACTCTTCCCATCTACCTATCCTCTTATCTCCTCTCTTTCCTCCTCTCTATCTTTCTACCCCTCCTTATCTACGGCTTTTCTCCCTCCTTACTCTTTATCTACTTCCCTCTCCCTATCCTCCCTATCCTCCCTTCCTTTCCTTGTCTTCCATTTCTATTTCTCTCTCACACTCTCCCTCTTTCTCTTTCTCTCACTCACCCTTCCTCCAATTCTTCCCCCTCCCATTCTCTCCCTGTCTCTCTCTCTCTCTCTCTCTCTCTCTCTCTCTGCATGCATTACTTTCCTCTCCCATAACCACTTCCTCTCCCCCCTTTCCCTCACCCTCCCTCCCTTCCTCTCTCTCTCCCTCCCTCCCTCAATGACATCACCACCAGGAATAACAACAATAACTACACTAATGACCCCGAAACATAAAGAAACGGCGCGGAACATAACGAAGCGAGCGAAACTTTAAGAGGAATGACGGTACGAAGCAAAAGGGCGTGAGTGATTATTTGATGAGAGAGAGAGAGAAAGAGAGAGAGAGAGAATGGGGTTTACGAAGCATGAAAAGGGAAGAAGGGAGGAATAATGATAATAATAAAGAAAGAAGAGAAGGATGGAAAGGCAAAAGAAAAAAGGAGGAAAGAAAAAGGGAAGGAAAAAATGAAGGAAGGAAGAAAGGAAAAAGCAAGGAAGAGAAGAAAGAGAAAGGAGAGGAATGGTCAAGAGAAGAAGGAATAGGAGAGGGATTGATAAAGACCGAGAAATAAGAGAAAATAAAGGTGGAGGAAAGGGAGATGAGGAAAAAGAGGAAAGGGAGAGAGGGAAAAAGAGAGGAAAAGGGAAGAGGAAGAAATGAACGAAAGGATGAAGAGACAGAGGAAGAACAACCAAGAGAAAAGAAGGGAGGAAAGGGAGCAGAAGTAGAAAACAATGAAAGGGAAGGAAAAAGAAAGGAAGGAAGGAAGGAAAGAAGAAAAGAGGGATAAAATAATAACCATATGTAGAAGAGAAGAATGGAAGTGAAGGAAAATGAGGAAAAAGATTACGAAGAGGAAGAGGAGGAAGGGAGAAGGAAACGAGGGAAAATGGAGCGAAAAAGGAAGAAGGGAAGGAGTCAGGGAGGGAAGAGGGAGGAGGAAGAAGAGGAAGGGAGAGTGAACAATACACGCAAGAAAAAAAAAAGTAGATGGCAATTATGTAAGGGCGGGAAGGAAGAATGGAAGAAGGGAGGGACGGAAGGAAGGAAGGAAGGAAGGAAGGAAGCGTGGGAAAGTTGTCGATTATAAGAAACAAAAGCAACAAAAGGAAAAGAAGAATACGAAACACTAAATAAAGGAGGAAGAGAGCGATTATGCGTGAGAAGGAAACTAGAGAAGAAAGAAAGGGAAGAGAGAGAAAAGGAGAAGAGAGGGAGAAGGAGAAGGAAGGTGGGAAACAAGGAGGTGAGGGAAGGGAAGGAAAGGGAAGGAAAGGGAAGAAGAGAAAAGGGATGATAAGGGAAGGAAAGGAGAGGCATGAGAGATGGAAAAGAAAGAAAACGAAGATAGGAAGGAAAGGGAAGGAAAGAGAAGGGAAAGAAAAGGAAGAGAAAGCAAAATAGGGGATGAAGA
>NC_066559.1:8836700-8839200 GCF_024679095.1 Eriocheir sinensis
AATCTTCCTCTCTTATCAACCTCACGCACCTTCATCTTCCTCCCCCTCCCCATCCTCTACTCTTCTCTATCTTCATCTTTGTTTATGTTTGTTTCTGCACTCTCTCTCTTTTTTTGTCATTTTCACCCTTGCTCCTCCTCCTCCTCCTTCTCTTCCTCTTCCTCTTCCTTCCGGTCTCCTGTCTTCTAATATATGTTTCCTTAATTTTCTGTACACATCTATTTCTTCATCCTGTATGCTATCTCTTCTAATTCATCCTGTCTTCGTTTTGTTTTTATATTTCATCATCCTATCTTATAATCCCGTCTTCATTTTCTTTTTCTGTTTCATCATCCTATCTTATAATTCCATCTTCATTTTCTTTTTCCATTTCATCATGTCTGGTACTTCTTCCATTTCATCCTGTACTACCTCTGGCGGGGGTCATTTTGATAGTCTACTTTTTTTTTTTTTTACAACAAAGGAGACAGCTCAAGGGCACAAAAAAGGAAAACAATAATAAAAAAAAAGCCCGCTACTCGCTGCTCCTACAAAAAAGAATCATATTTTACCGAGAATGAAGGAATGAGAGAGAGAGAGAGAGAGAGAGAGAGAGAGAGAGAGAGAGAGAGAGAGAGAGAGAGAGATGATTACAAGAAGAGGAAACGAAGAGAAAATGGAAGAGGGGAAGGAAGACGAAACAGAGTAGATATGAATGATAAAGAAGGATGATGAAGAGAAGATGGAGGAGGGGAAGGAAGACGAAACACAGTAATATGAAAGATAAAAAAAAAAAGGAGAATGAAGATAGAGGAAAGGACGACGAAAAAGTCTGATACGGATTCTAGCTCTCAATGGTGAACAGAACACAGGCTTTGCAACCAGACCAGTGATGTGAAACGGATCATCGTAAATAGAGGAGGCTTTACTGTGGTTCCAGCTTGTCGAGAGCGTTCGGATGTTGACTCCCTTGGGTAATCCTCTGTTCGCAGCGCTGACAAATCTGAACCTGAACTGACATGATCTCTCTCTCTCTCTCTCTCTTCTCTTCTCTTCTCTTCTCTTCCCTTTCCTTTCCTTTCCTTTCCTTTCCTTTCCTTTCCTTTCCTTTCCTTTCCTTCTCTTCTCTTCTCTCTCTCTCTCTCTCTCTCTCTCTCTCTCTCTCTCTCTCTCTTAGAATAGATGGAGAGGAGGAAGGAGGAGGAGAAATAAGGGGAAGAGAAGCAGAGGGAAAAGGCTCATTGACATTCTTGTATTTAATTGCACTACTCAAGATGTAAAAATAAAAAAAATAAAAAAAAGGAGTGGGAGGGAGGAGTAGGTCAGACTAGGTGAGAGATACTGAGATAAAAAAACAAAAAGAACAATAAGAACAACACAAATAATAACAAGAACAAAAATGAAAACAGAGGAAGAGACATCACATTCAACTCGTCATACCAGCTCAAAAAAAAAGAAGAAAAAAAGAAAAAAAAATGATATTACCTGTGAAAAAAAAAGACTTGTAATACCTGCGCAGAACCCAAACAGTCACGCAGACCTTGCACACCTGTCAACCTGGCAAGCAATCAGCGGAAGGAAGGTGTAAAAAAAGAAAAGAAAAAAAAGATTGTAACAACAGACAAAATAACTACTACTGAAATTGGGCTCAGAATCCTGGAGAGGGGGGAGGAGGGGGAGGAATAATAACAGTAGTAGTAGTAGTAGTAGTAGTAGTAGTAGTAGTAGTAGTAGTAGTAGTAGAAAAGATGAGGAGAATAATAGGAAGGAGGAGGAGGGGAGAGAATCTAAGAGGAGAAGAGGAAGGGGAAGGAGGAGGAGGACAAAGATGAAGGAATAGGAGAAAGAGAAGTAAAAAAGAACAGATAGGGATGAATAAGAGGAAGAGGAGGAGGAGGAGGAGGAGGGGAAGGAGGAGGGAGCAAAGTAGATATGAAAGATGAAAAAGGACAACGAAGATAATGGAGAGGACGACGAAAATTAAGTTAAGGAAGGAGTAAAGAATTAAGAGGAAGAGGAGGATGGAGAGGAAAATATGGCGGTGGAGGAAAGGAGGCAAGTGGAGGTAGGTGGAGTAGTGAGTCACGCTGCTAAAGAGAAAGTTTGCACGAGGGAGGGAGGGAAGGAGGAAGAAGGGAGGGAGAGAGAGAAAGAGGAGGAGAGTGTGTGCGAGGTATGAGAGTTAACACACTTCTCAATCCCTCTCCCTCTTTCTCTCTATCCATCAATCTATCTACCTATTTATCTATCAATCTACTTATCTATCTGTCTAGTTCATCTATTCATCGTCAAATTCCTCTTACCATAAAAAAGTAAAACAAATTCATGCAAAAAATGACGTGACAGAAACAAAATCAACACACACACACACACACACACACACACACACACACACACACACACACACACACACACACACACACACACACGCACACACACTCAAAACAAAACCTGGAGTGCAAAAAAAGAAAAAAACATGACAAAAACAAATCAAAACAGACACCATTCCCCCCCCCCCATA